>NC_034595.1:56348577-56371042 GCF_900095145.1 Mus pahari
ACTGTGTTTGTGGGTTCCCAGAGAAACCAGTAGAGGACATCTGACCTTCTGGAGTTATATATGACTGTGAACCACTCTGTGTGTGTGCCGGCAACCAAACACAGGACATCTGGGAGGGTAACAACCATTCTCAACTGCTGAGTCATCACTCTAGCCCTGTAAATTTTATTCTTGTGCTCTCATTAATGAGACTACCTTTCATCCTCCTCTGTGTGTAGGATCTCTTTAAGTGTCTTTTGCAGTACTGGCTTGGTGATCATGAGTTCCTTGAGTTTGTATTCATCCTCAGATGTCCCAGTGTTGAAAGATAGCTCTGCTGAATATAGCACTCTCATTTGGCAATTACCCTTTGAGCCTCAAATCTTATCATTCCATGCTTCCATGGCTTAGAGGATTTCTGATAAACGACCTGAAATCATTCTGGTATTTCTGCTTTTGTAGAAGAGTTCAGATTTTCCCCTTACAGCTTGTATCTGTTTTCTTTGTCTCTTCTGGATTGTTGGGGTGTTGTATGATCCAGTAAGTGGCTTTTGTAGGTTTATCTCTCACCACCATGTAGCAAGAAGGAAAGAACAGATCCCACTTTTCTCCAGATCCCACTATGGAATAAGCTACGAAGTTAAAATTGTTTAAAGAGGAAAAACTGTCTTTAAGGTCTTACAGACAATAAATGGCAGGTATAAGGCACTCATCTGAACTGACTTAGCAATGTGTCTGTCTCATTCCACTCTATCATTGTTCAATGACAAGAAGGAGGACAGAGAGAAAGAGGAAGAAAGCTCACATTTGCTGTGTCAGTACAACACAGTGGGCCTTATTAAGGTATTTTAGCATCTGTTTTCCCACAGTTCTTGAGCCATCCTGGAGTAAGATGCTGATGCTCTGGTTTTAACAAAGCAAAATGAGGCTCAGAGAGTTGCAATTCACTGTACATCATATATAGCCTCACCCTTGCTTCGTCTCAAATTGGCTGTTACTTATAAATCAGAAGAGCCATCCTGAAGGACATGGTATGAGACACCAAGAAAGAGTTTGTTGTATTAATAATTTTATCTCAGTCAAGGGTTTCTACCCCGCTTTAGAACATCCAGTTCCCAGATAAAAGACACACAACCCTTATATTTATAATCAGCCTTTAAAACACTGGAGGTGGGCAGACATCTACCCTCTAAGTTATTAGTATCTACTTTTCTATCAGTAACCCTGAGTTATAACTTTCCATGTTTCATCTGGGCTGCTTTTTAACTCCAATTGGCCAGCCCTCATGGCCCTTCAGAGTCAGAGAACAGAATAATTCTGTTCTGGTTTTATTCTATTGCTATGACAAATGCCATAGTCAAAACAAGTGGAGGAGGAAAGGGTTTATTTTATCGTATACCCCCAGGTCACAGTTCAACCTTGAGGGAAGTGAGGATGGAAACTCAAGGTAGGAGCCATGGGCAGGAACTATAGAGGAAGGCTGATTGCTTGGCTCATGCTCAACTAGCATTTTATATAGTCCAGATCCATTTGCATAGGAATGGAGCCGCCCACAGTAGACTGGGCCCTCTCTCATTAATCATCAGTCAAGACAGTTTCTTTCAGATATGACTGTAGTCCAATCTCATCTGGGCAATTTCTCAACTGAGTTTGCCTCAGATGACCCTGTGCCAAGTTGACAGCTGAAACTAACTACAACATCTGTTTTGCTTTGCTTTCTGTTGCTGTGATAGTCACCGTTACAGAAAAATATAATAAAAAAAAATCTTACAGGAACATAGGGTTTGTTCCAGCTTATGTTTTTAGGTAGCAATCTATCACCAAGGGAAGTCAGGTAGGAACTGAAGCAGAGACTGGAGGAATGTTGCTTACTGCAGTGCTTCCTCTGCCTTGCTCAGCTAACTTTCTTATGTAGCTCAGACCCACTGTCTAGAGATGGTAGCACCCACAGTGGGTAGGGTCCTCCCACATCAATTAGCACTTAAGACAATGTCTTATAGATGGGGACACAAGCCAATCTGATCTAAGCATTTCTTCAGTTGAGGTTCTTTTTTCCCAGGTGACTCTAGACTTGTCAAGTTGACAGCTGATGCTAACTATGACACCATTAAAAATTCTCATGAGTTATCAGTGGTGGCGCACACCTTTAATCTCAGCACTCGGGAGGTAGACACAGGCGGATTTCTGAGTTCAAGACCAGCCTGGTCTACAAAGTGATTTCCAGGACAGCCAGGGCTATACAGAGAAACCCCTTCTTGAACCACCCCCCCCCAAAAAAAAAGAATTTTTCTTCAATGAAACTTTTTCCTTATCTTTAATGAAACTTTATCAATNAAACTTTATCAATGTTCTTTTTTTTTTTTTTTTTTTTTTTTTTTTTTTTTTGACAAGCCTTCTCTGACAATGAGAAGAAACCACTTCTCTCAGCATCAGCCTCCAAACCCGGGTGACAGAGTGCTATGGTACGACTTATCAGTCACTCCAGCCACCATAGATCCTCATCTGGTATCAGGAACATCTTGTCCCTCCTACCTTCTTCTCTTGGAACAGACATGAGATCGAGGAACACACACCTTTGACCTTTCAAAGTCAGTCTGTGCTTTATGCCAGACCTAAGGAGCGAAGCTTAACAGTTCTTTGAAGGGTAACCCACTGTCCTGGCACAAAAGTGTTGCTACTTCAGGGTCAGTTGATCGCCCAGAGCATATCCGTGTCAGAGCCCAGCAGGGTTCAGCACTCATAAGTGCCCATATTGACTCTAATCTCAGTTAATATGGTTGTTACTTCTGAAACAGGTGTGCAATTGTATGACACTACAAAGCAATACCAATCAATGATAGGACTTCTCCATTTAAATATTTTTCTTTGATCATTTTTATTAAATTTTACGTGTTTTTGATATTTTTCTTGTCAACATGAGTCTCAGTTATTAGAGAAGCCAATTAAAACTGGCTCATGAAAATAAAGGGGAAATGCATTAGCTTGCTTCATAGGGTGGCTCAGCTTAATATTATGACTACCAAGCTATATTTAGGATCTTGCGTCTCTCACTGTTTTGGCTGCTTTTCTCTGACTGGCTTTATTTTCCAGAGAGCTCTTGTGACAGCAATACTAGTGTCACCAAGAAAGCATCTGAGCAGTTTTGTCATCTAAGCTAGAAGATAAATCTGCCACTGTAATGATCTCGGGACTGATTTCCAGGTGCTCATGTCTGGACCCATTATGTTGCCAGGCAGTTGTTGAACTCTTATTGGCTGGGTCTGGGTCACGTGGCCAACCTGGAAACTTATAAATCAGAAGAGCCATCCTGAAGGACATGGTATGAGGCACCAAGAAAGAGTTTGTTGTATTAATAATTTTATCTCAGTCAAGGGTTTCTACCCCGCTTTAGAACATCCAGTTCCCAGATAAAAGTCACAAAACTTATATTTATAATCAGCCTTTAAAACACTGGAGGTGGGCAGACCCTCTAAGTTATTAGTATCTACTTTTCTATCAGTAACCCTGAGTTATAACTTTCCATGTTTCATCTGGGCTGCTTTTTAACTCCAATTGGCCAGCCCTCATGGCCCTGTTTTTATGATTCACCTAACCCATGGCATCTTCTCCTCTCTCCACCTTCACTCACTTCTGGTCAGTCCTCTGACAGACACCAAGTCCAGGAACCAAAACTTCACATACTTCTGCCCAGCTATAGGCTGTAGGCATCTTTATTCAACCAATAGTTTTATTTGGGAGCAAGATCACATAGCATCACTTGGTATATTTGAGGATTCTCTTCTCATATTTGAGGCAACCAGGGACAGTATTTAGCATTGCAATACATAGCAATAGGCCAAACCTCAACAGGAGTTTCTCACGGAGCATGAGATTGACACATCCAGTTGAAAGAAAAGAGAGCCAACAGGCAAAACAAAGATTGACCATGACATTCCTAAACATTGTAAGTTTGCTACACAAAAATTGTAAACTTGATTTTTGTGGGATTAGATAAACACGAGATTTTTTTTTTATCAGCTCCACAGTTGAAGATACATTGTAAAAGATTATTTCAAAATCTTTATATTCCTGGATAAAAGGTCATAATTGCCTACCATTGAAGTTTATTTTCAGTCAGATGTATTGTTGATTCTCAGCCATTTCAACAATCCATAGACCACAAATTCTATATTAGATAGTATAATTTTCTTTGGGAATTGTGTGTTAATAAGAGAAATACCCTTGCCACCACAAAGCTTATACCACTCATGAACTTTCCAATAATGTGAAACTTTCTAGAGTGGCTGAGCTTGTGTTAGAGAGTCACCTATGTTTCCATGAGCAAGCCTGAACATCTATCGACTGAATAAATTGAGTAATGGTATTGTCTTGAATTGATGGATAACATTTTTCTGGTACCCACCTTCATCTTTAAACTACAGATGTAGGCTGATTGGCTCATTGTCTCACAGCAGGAGGTTCAAAGTGGGGACAAAGAGTTTAACAGCTCTAGTATGTAAGCCTTTCAAAAGGCTTATCATACATATACTAAATGATGCATAACTTCTCATATATCCTGGGTATTAGTCAAATATACACACATGCAGGCACATATGCCCCCACCCAGAGGTTTATTTGTAGAAGTCATTGGAAAAATCATTAAGCATACCCAAAAGAGCTATGTGACAATGACATTTAGTTTATACCCTTTTAGGGAGTCATATTTATTCCCCAGAGACCCCTTGCTTGTCTTTTCACCATGTGGGGTTATAAATATAATAAGTGAAGCCAGTCTCTTAGTTCTCTTGTCAGTAAAGATAGGTGCTAAGCACCAGCCTCAGTTGGTGTTTTTGGGGGGAGGGGGGAGGGGAGGTGTCTCCTGAATGTGAGGATTGGATCAGCAGTCTTGGGTAAGGATGTAGGTGCAAGCTGGTAGGTAAATTATTGTTGCTCTGAAGCTGTGCTCAGAAACAGCTTTCAGTCTCTCTCTCTCTCTCTCTCTCTCTCTCTCTCTCTCTCTCTCTCTCTCTCTCTCTGAATTCACCTCAGACTTTTATTGGTTGCACACTTCCTTGTTATACAAAAACACACAATCAAAAACCTTTTCATTATTTTCCTTAAACCTGTTATTCCTCCCCCAACCCCCATGTAATTATTCACCAGAAAGTGCAATGCACACATAAAGTCACAGTTCAGTATCTACAAAAGCAGGTTATACATAAATTTTTAATGCTCAAAAAAACCTCCAAATCACAGGCCAACTGGGCTTGATCTTGCAGTTACAGAAATTAACAGGAGAGCAGAAACAGGTCAGGGTAATGTTAATATTTTTAGCTTGTCTAAATTTGCAGAATCTCTCCTTCTGGTTTATTGGGTTCATTTGAATATCTATTTGTACAATGCTTTTCAAACTCCTTTCCATATGCAATATTCATTCCTCTTGCAGCTTCTCCCAGGGCTCCTTCACAAGCCCAAATTCTATCTCTTAGAACTTGTATCTTGATTTCCTTAGGCAGGCAATGCCAGGGGCTCAAATCAGTAAGTTCCAGTCTCTTCAAGCAGGTCAGTTCACTAATCCAAAGGCCCCTGAGGGAGAGGTGCTGGCTTTAGAGCCTATGAGCAGGCTGTAGGTAACAGATTTTCAGGAGAAAAGTTCATGGGGGTGCAGATCAGTGTTAGGCAATGGGATAAGCAATAGACAAAGCCCTCTGGCCTGGGTTCTACTCTAGTGCCACCATTCAGTCACTGAAGGACTAAGCTTGTATTTCTGTTCCTATAGTGGCAAATCTACTTCCTTAAACCTCAAGCCTCTGGGATGGTCTATGGGGACCAAATACAACCTACTCTAGGGACATTACTTTGAGTGCAGTAGAGTGTTGTTAATTTGTTCTAGGTGCCACCATTGACTCAGTCAGCCTCAGTTCTCCCCTGTCACACGTGCATGTGGGTTCCAGCCCTTCAGGACTGATACAGCACACACAACGTGCAAGTCTGTTTTTTTCTTACAGTTCCTAGTCTTTTCTAGTCTTCCTTTGAAAAAAAATTCATCTACTTCTCAAGTTTCCCACATTCTAGATTCTGATCAACAGGCTAGAGATGAGCTAGGATATGCAGTTTGAGGAAGGATGATAAACTTCGGTTTACCTAATGTGAGATCATGACTATGCAGCTTTGGCACAAGTTCCTTTATTCTTCATCTGTGAAGCAGGAATAGTTCCCATGATTCACAGGGATGTTGCTAAGGGACGGAGGAGCCACATGCCCCAGTAAATCAGCCATTATGTCCTTTAGGACAGGTTAATCCCACCTCAGAGTTCACAGTTCAGAAGTAGCGTGCAAACATTTTCCAAGAATATTCTGAATAAATTTTTAAAAAAGATTATGTGGCTGGGAGGGGCTCACCTCAGGTTCTGAGCAAGGCATAGCATAGTCAAAGACACACGGCTGGCATAGCGAATGACCTCCTGACTGTAGGATTCCTGTGGCATCTTGGAGAAGGTGGGAATCTTTGAGTTTCTCTTTCTGTGCTGCTTATAGAACCCAAGCCTGCATTCTTTCTCTACAAAAATCCAGGAACTGGTTTAGTAAGCCTGACGATCACTGTCTTTGGACTATATAGTATTCCATGTGTCTTTGAATTTTAAGGATATGTATTGACAGCAGATTTTTTTTTTTAAAGTTTGAGAGTTAAGGCAGGGCAGTCCATGCTAGTGAAATAACCACATTCATAATATGATGGTAACAAAATGCCTTTTGCTTTCTTCAAATTAATAATGAAAAGTATTTCAGGAAATTGGATGGGTCATGGAAAAAGAATCCTGGGCATTAGGAAGTTTGTTTTTATGACCAATAGTTAGTGTCATAGAATGGCCATCTGTTGGCCCACCTATGGTGGGTTGGTGGTTTAGATCTGGAGTGCAGGGGTGTGACTACCCTGTCATGGTGATGTCCTTGAATGACTACTTTGATTATCATCTGAAAGCAATCACAGTGCTGTTCCTTAGTAGGCTAAACAAGTCTTCCCAGACACAAACATCTCATCCTCAGAGCCTCTAAATGCTACTGCATCTGGCTGATGGCCACCGGAGATGTGATTCCATGAGGTAGGTTATAATGAAGATGGTAGGCCATGATGGAGGTGGGAGGCTATGATGGAGGTGGGAGGCTGTGATGGAGATGATGGGCTGTAATGGAGGTGGGAGGCTATGATGGAGGTGGGAGGGTGTGATGGAGATGATGGGCTGTGATGGAGATGGTAGGCTGTGATGGAGGTGGGAGGCCATGATGGAGGTGGGAGGCTGTGATGGAGGTGGTAGGTTGTGATGGAGATGATGGGCTATGATGGAAGTAGCAGGTTGTGATGGAAATGTCATGGATTTTCTATGTGAATCTTAACTATAATTTCAAAAAAATCCATATAACAGAGAAACAGAAGGCCTGTGAAGATGGCTCAATGGAAAAGATTGTTTGCTATATAAGCATAGGAAGCTGAGTTTAAATTCCCAGCACTTACTTCAGAGGTGTGCCTGGGAGGTTAGAAAAGGAGGATCCTAGTAGCTTATTGGCCTCATCGAAGTGATGGGCTTTAGGTTCACTGAGCCTCACAAGGCAAAGAACTATAAAGGAAGAAAACTGACATTTTTCTGTGGATTCCATGTATGCACATAGGGCATACACACACACACACACACACACACACACACACACACACACACCATGCACATATACCATACACACACACACACACCATACACACATACACAAGTAGACACACAACCATACACACATATCCCATACATACACACACACACACACACACACACACACACACACACACGTATTCCATAAGTACATACACAAGCACACATACATATTCACACACACACACACACACACCCCATACACAATTAGAAAACAAGAAAGCAATAAACGGATATTGAGCACAGAATAAGGGGAGGAGGAAACAACATGGCCACCAGAGACCTGAAGCTGATTGGAGTGACACAAACAGGGTCAAGAATGTCATTGGCCACCAGAGATTGAAAAAGGCAAGGATTGGTTCTCCTCCTGTCTGGAGACAGCGCAGTCCTGCTGACACCTTGACTTCTGTCTTGCTTACAGAGGATGATCTGTTGTTTTAAGCCACAATGCTTGTGATCACTTGCTACTATTGCCACAAGAACCATCATCTGGCCTTTTCCCCAAATGTCACTTGTCTGAGCAGGACTATGAATATTTTAGCTTTATTTTTTGCCAAACTATCTTACAAAATAAGTGCATCCATATTCTAGAATATCAGGAGAGAGAGAGAGAGAGAGAGAGAGAGAGAGAGAGAGAGAGAGAGAGAGAGAGAGAGAGAAGGTCAGAGCTGGAAGCCCCTCAAAGATTACCCAATGCTTAGAGGTGGAAGATAAGAAAGCATACAGAAGGAGAGAGGGGCTTGAGCAGGAGCCGAGATGGCTAAGCAGTGCACCCAAGAGCAGGGGTCTGACTCTATCAAGACTCAAGTTTCCTGACTTTAGCCAGGTGCTTCCTGAGGACTTCTGGCTCAGCAAACAAGCAGGAAAGAATGTCCTGACACCTGCCCCGTGACACTGACTGTCAAAAAATGAATTTCAGATGGGCCCCTTTGCCCTCTTTAATGGGACCAAGGTAGAATGGGAGAGCAGGAGATAACAAATGGTCTTGAAGAATCAAGATTCCATCAGGCATTGGAAAGAGATCCCTGGTGCAGGGAGAGTGTGGCTAGGTGTGCTCGGCTTTGGGACTTGAGGGCTTGGCCAGAATCCTTCCTTTGGCACTCCTGTTTCTGTGAACTTGGAAAAGTTTCTCTCTGGAAGATTCTGTTTCCTCAGCTGTAATAACTGCATTTGGCTGGGCTATTCTCAACATACAACAAGGTGCTGTATAATGAGGGTATCTTGCGCCACACCTGTCAATCAACAATCAATAGATTCCACATTTTATTCTATTATTGTGGGGAAAAGTATACTGTAGCAAAGTATAGGAGAGATTATCTTTTTAAAGTATTTCCTCTTTGGAAATTTTACAATGGCCGTGGAATTTCTTTAATAATCAGGAAAAATGGTGAAGCTGACAAACATGTCTACCTCATGGTGTCAGAGCCAGCTGGGCTATAGGATGCTTATGTGCAGCAGCTGGAAACAGTATTATCAGACTATCACTATTATCAACTTATTGTTGCTATCAGGAATGCCTACATATCTCTTCTAGGAAGTGCAAAACTATACATTTTTGTTGAATAAATATATAAGCAAGACCAAGGACACCTTGGTCCTGGAAAAATTTGAGGTGAGATCATCCTATAATCAAACAACTGTTAGTCTGTAATAGCCTGATGCCCTGAGAGGAACTGGGAGCTGCTGCTCAAGAGACACAAGCTTCCGATCCAGTCGGCTGCTCCGAGATAGGTGACTAGGTAAGTGATTTCTGAGTTTGTTTCCTAATCTATGTAACATGCTTTTTTATGGGACCCAAAGAAGGTCAAAGTTGTCAAAGTAGCTAATGACTAGGAGGCAGACAAAGGGGCACTGAAGTGGCCATGCTCTATCAACCAGTGATCTCTACAGAATGAACTCCCATAGTCTGTTTTGATTTTGTTCATTTGGTCCAACTGTCACATTTTAATTTATATTTTCATCCCTTCACTTTGGCCTATTAGCATTTTGGTTGGCCTTTCAGGTTCTGATGTGGGTTTTCTATAGTTCCAAGAGGATGCCTCTCCTCACAGAACCCCTGCCGTGTTCTCTCAAGGAATCCATCTTTACATCCACACTGCCCTGTTCTCTCGTGGAATCCATTCATATAGACCCCTTGCCATGTTTGCTTATGGAATTCTTTCATACCACTTAGCACCTTTCAATACCTCTCCATCTTTTGGATGTGGAAGAAGGAAAACATTTCTCAACTTTAGAGTCATCTTTTCTAATGAGAGCTCTGAAGAGAGCTGAAAACTTTGTCTACTGGGCCCAGTTGTCAAGATGTCCCAGAGCAGTGAAACTTATCAAGATGGAGCGAAGGTTCCAGGTCCTCTCATCCTAATGCTTCCTCTTATCTGATGCCTGACCTCACTATCACTCTGAGAAGCAGCCAGTGGAATCTGACCAACTGTTATTCTTTTTTGTGGGCATGTTCTAGCTAACTTTGGGACATTTCTTTCTGACTGATTGGCTCATAGTCTCTATACTATACTTTCCTAAGAGACAGGATAAAAGATTCTTTTGTTCCCGTGTTAGAAGCTGTACTGCCAGTCAGAGGCTCAGGGTTCATCCACAGGAAGAACAATCAGGGAACCTTACTTTGAATATGGCACTATAAAGTACAAAGAACAAGATACTGTAGTTACATGTGATAGCGGGACCCTGAGTCAAGGATATAAGGAAGGCCACCTTGAGAAAGTGAAATCCAGTACTTAAGGGTGAGCTGGCCAGCTGTCATCTTCTGACCAGCGGGAAGTTCTGCAGTCAAGCCTATACCTACAAGAGAGATCCCTAATCTTTTCTGTCATGTGTACCGGAAAGTCTCAAGCCATCCCCTGGAAGTCTACCGTTATCAAATTGCAGACACACATGGGATGGCTGGAGGCAAGCCAGTGTGGTGTCCTGAGCATGGGGCAGTCTCCATGTTCTGCCTTTGCCACTGTGGGCTATGAGATATTTAGTGAGATACTTATCTGATCCATAACATCCATATTTGGGAAACAAAAATGATAATCTTCCAAGCCACTGTAAATAACTAATGAGATAATGAACACAACTTAGTTTAACTGCTAAGCCCATGAAATAAAGAGGGGAAGGTGCTTGGATGCCGTCTGATCCAGCACCAAGGTGCAACACAGGGTAGGAAATGCTGATCCCATTGGACAGTTGTTTTGAAGACTCACCCTGACTTGGACTCTGGAATCCTATTCTTGCCGTTAATATACATGCTTCCTTTATAACGTCTAAAGCACGAAGAGCTCAGCATGACTGAGCTGCACAACTCAGTCATGACAAAGGAGACAGTGCTCTTTTTAATGAAGTCACTGAAATTCTACTTGCCTGACATCATGGAATCCGTCACCTCCTCCCATCTCTGGGACTGGGGTGGCTCTGTCCTACCCTGATGGTAAATGGCGCTGTGGGGGAATTGTTAGGTTGAGTTCAATTAACAAATGACTACACTTAAGCTGGAATGAAACAGCTGGTTGGTTTGGCCTCTCTAGAATTCTGTGCATTTTGAATAACAAAGTTGTGACTGAACTGGTTTAGAGCTGAGGGCACTAAGCATCACATGGACCTTGGTCAGTCAGTAGGCTGATGGAAGGTGTCAAACCTTAACAACACAGATAGTAGCCACACTTACAGGTAGATGGAATGGAATAAGGTCCATACCCCAGATCAATGGAGGCTAACTGTTAGTTTTGAGACATTTGTTGGCCAAGTACAGCAAGGTAGATACAAGGAGCCTTGGTCCGTCAGTGTCTGGTCAGTGTTAGCTTGTAGCTAGTCTACTGCTAAGGAGCAAAGCTGAAGTGGTGGCAGAGATCAACTAGGATAACTGCTCAGTTGCCCCAGACTGATTATCAGCTGAGCGCACAGAGGTTGGCTGGATGGCCTGAATGCCTCCTAAGTGTGTGCTACATGGTCCCCGATCTTGAGTGAATGATCCAGGTATGTTGCTGCTGATTGCTATCAGCCAGGATTGAAAACAGGGTCTCAGCAAAGATCAAAAGCTTTAAAAGGACAGCACATCCCCTTCCTTTATGCTTCCTAAAGCATTTCCTCCCAACCCCTTTGGACAGAGGAGCACAGGAGTTGTTTCCTCTTTAGGATCACAACAAAGGGCAGTGGGGACAAGCCGCCCTGGGAATTTTAATTGGCAAATGCCCAAATACCTGCCACACCCCACCTCCCGGTGTGTGTATGTTGAACTGAATTGAATTGTGTGTGTGTGTGTGTGTGTGTGTGTGTGTGTGTGGTATAGTATCTGTGAATCTGGTATGCATGTAGCAATTTGCAGAGTGTGATCTACATTTCTGTTATATATGATATATGCTATCCATATAATTTATGTGGCATATATATGGTTAGTATACATTGTGTAGAGGGATAGTGTGCTGAGATGAGCATGTGTATGTATTAAACATGTGAAATGGGCTACCCCTCAAGGCCATCCCAGCTATAAATGCTCTGCTAGCATCATCCTCCAAGAGTTCAGAAAAATCAAATAATGACAAGAAGGAGGCACGGCACATGCTCCTCCAATTGGCCGGGAACCTGTTCCAGTGGGGCACCTGGTATATTATGTAGCTTAATTCATAGTATCCTGCGAAGCAATAAGTGGGATACTGAAATCAAAAGTTAAAACAGTTGTCCAAGGTCATTTATCTTGTGTGTGGTGGGAGAAGGTTTTGACTTGCTGATGCAGTCAGCCAACCCAAGACAGGGAAGTGCCCAGGCAACAATGCAATAAAAGATGAGGGACTATAGCAGAGGAGGTGGTAGAAGAAGAGAGGGGCATTGGAATCCTATTGTTAGACCCTGGGAAGCCTTCCACTGGAGGTCTTAAGGGAGTGACATTCTTCTTCAAAGTCACCTTCTTTTGGCTTTCTGGGAAGACTCAGAGCGGAGAGTCGGGAAGTCGGTTCACAGAAACAGATCATTCCAAATACCTTGTGTTCAACAGGAACAGCCAGGCCGAGTCCAGAGAAGTTATGATAGAATCCCCTAGGGTGTTGCTTTCCAAGGACAAGTTTCAGATTCTATATCGGTCAAGAGTTTGGGCTTTCTTTTTTATTGCAGCCGGACTGTGATCGCTATCTGTAAGGGAAACAGACAGTGGAAACTATTTCATTAGCGCCGATGAGAAAAACACATTTCCACAGTGCCCTGAATAGCAAAACTTGGCGTTTGAAGTCACTATTGAAATAATGGGCCAGGTGGGAAATGAGAACGATTAAGAGAGGAGAGAGGATGGGAGTTTGGAAGGTCAAGTTGGTTGTTGACTGTTGGTGAGAATTTCTCCCTCAACCTTAGGCTGCTCCCAAGGTTTCTTTTAGAGTCCTGCCTGGGTTGTGACGTGGCGGGGGAGGGAGGAGTATTTGTTTAAACTTCCACTGGTGGTGTCTTACTCAGGGCTTTCCAGGGCTGTCCAGTGGAAAGAACTCCATTGCTTCCTTTGTTTCTTTGTTCTCCATTCATTAGTTTACTGTCATTTCTTCATTCATTCATTCATTCATTCATAGTTTCTTGATACTTCTTATGCATCAGGCTGTGAGTGAGGTGCTAAGATAGCAAGGACAAACTAAGGGCTTGCAGTCCCACAAAGAGGAACAAGAATAACTGTGGTCAGTCATAGCTTATGTGAGCATGCTATAGTAAAAGGAGAAAAATTACAACCGAGTGTCATTTTGCTATACCTGTTTTGACCACTAAGAATATATTATATAGAGAGTGTGTTCCTTGCCCTCTGCAGGCATTTACAGTCTAAGAAAATAAATTTTCTAAAAGGTCCTTGAACTAACAAGCCTGTGGAAGATACAGTCTGAATTATTGGCAAGACCAATGAGTGAGATATGAGTGATGAGAAGATATTCCACCTCCAGGCTTCATGGGTAGGTTCGGTCAGAAGCCAAGGGATTCCACAGTGGCTGAGTTCACCATCTCTAGACTTACCGTCTCCCAGATCTATTGGTAGATGGCGTTCTTCTGTGAAGTAGAGATTGTTGAAGGGGAACAATTTGTAAGCGAGTGCTACTAATCTTGCTTTTAAACACATTTCACTTGAGATGGTTACAAGATACATCAGGGACTCCTCTTACAGCTGTGACAGTACACTAGTCAAGGCAATTGAGAGACACAGTGTTTTGACTATGGGACTGAGGATTCAGCCCATCATGGTGGGGAAGCCATGGTGGCAGGGTGTGTTGGCCATCTGGAAATAGAGAGAGGTGTCCAGTCCACCTTTTCCTCACTCTTCAAGCCTGGGACAGCAGTGGGTGACAGGTAGGGCACCTGTAGGTATGATCCTCTTCAGCTCTTGTTGTTCCAGGACACTCTTGGCAAACAATGAGGGCTGAGTAAACACAGCAATCATAAGATACTCATTCTGGAGGATGTTTCAGTCATAGATTTTCAATATGCATCTATTTTAGACTGTTACATAACTCAGGTCTCTTGGGTCCTTGTGGAGAGCAAAATTTGGAGCTGGCTGAATTGGAAATATCTGGTTTCTTTGGAAACTCAGTTATGTCATATGTTTGCTGGGGCAGACAGGTGTAAGAATGTTTTGCTGAAGCAGACACAGGTGAGAGGAGGTTTTGCTGAAGCAGACATGTGAGAGGATGTGTGATGTCTAGAAAGAATATAAATGACTCCACTAACAGTGGGAGGAGGAATTGGCCATGGTTTGCTTTGCTCTGCCTCTTTATTCATTGCTGAAGACACTCTGGCATTGCCCCATGTCACTGATCCTTGTTTGGCATGACTTCATAGAAAGTGACTCTTCAAAGAACTTCTTGTGATTTTCCAATGGCTTCTTGGCCACTTCTGAGGATCTGGGTTGATTGGTAGAGCCTCGAAGTTTCTTCTGGATTGAACTGCTGTTGCTGATTAGTGAGTTGTGATTGCTGAGTGGACTGGACTGTTGCTGCTGATTAGTGAGTTGTGATTGCTGAGTGGACTGGACTGCTGATACTGAAGATTGGAATAGCCCAAAAGAATTATTTCAAAACAAGTCTACACACCCTTTGCCCTATCAGCCTTTCTTTTCTACTGGTGGGTAGTGGACTAGAAGGGAGGTTGAAGCATTTAAGAACCCTCATTAAAGTAGGTCTTGAAAAATCAAAGTTAACACTTGGCATTTATCAACTCAGTGCCCCTCCCTCTGACTTTGTCAGTCCAGTACAGCCATGAGGTGACAGGACAGTGTCTACTTTACAGCTGGGGGATTGTAGGGTCAGAGAGATGAAGTGACTCGGGTAAGGTAACTTATCCAGGAATGGTTTAAAACTTCTATGTCTAATCCACTAGTGACAATTTAACGCTTGTTCAGTTCAAACTAAATAAAATGAAACACTCAATTGCATTAGCCATGTTCTACATACTCTATTGCATACAGTTCTTATGGTTGCAATTTTGTACAGAATAGATAGAGAACATCTCATCTGGGTGGAAAGATTCTACTCTACTGTTTGTTAAATAGGCTACAGTTCAATGAAAGTTTTTATGATCATGCTCTATTCTCCATCATTAACTGTTGTCCCATGTCATACAAGCATCCAAGGAGAAGGGTTCATCCTGAGTATCACTAGCAACCTTCTCCCTTCATCCAAGATGATGCACACCTGGAAGCTTTGTTCAGTCTGCTTTGTCTTTCATGGGACTCCATGGGATAGCTATGGACCAGGAGTTACATGGAAAGGGGAAAAGAAGGATAAATGGGTTGGTCTTTCTATACCTACCTCCTGCCTCTGATTTGGAGACACCCTGGGACAGCAGCAGAATCTCAAGTTCTGACTCTGCCAAGGGGAAAAAAAAAGGACCCTGAGATGAAACAACCAAAATGTGAAGAATTAGCACCACAGCAAGCAAAAAGCAAGTGCTTCATGGAGACAAACTCAAGAAAAAAAGAGGAGGCAAAGAACCTAGATGGGGAAGAGGAGCCTAGAGAGCTTAACAGAACACACTGGAAAGTCACCTATGTCTGGTCCACCCCTCTGATACCTTTGTCCCCTTCCGTCTGAGTTAGCATTCTAGCACCTAGCCCCAGAGGCAGTGAGGGTCACCATAGTTTTCACTCCATGCTCAAAAAGGATAACTGGTCTTTCTGGGGCAAATGTTCTCACCAGGAGCCTTCTTAACACTCAGTGAAGTTCAGGAGGAATGTAAAGCAGATTGTCACAGTGGAGTGGGAAGGTGTGACAATTCAGTCAATTCAGACAATTCAAAATGGCTTGAGCTCCACACAGACATTGTACAGAGGATATGGTACCTCCTCAAAATTAGCCACAGTGTGTGTGTGTGTGTGTGTGTGTGTGTGTGTGTGTGTGTGTGTGTGATTTACCTGTTAACAGCAGCTTCAAAACATTGGCTATAATGTTTAGCATGTCTGCAAAGCTATGTCCCTTGATCTTGGCCATCTGGATGCTCTTTTCTCTCCACCCTGCCCCATGCTATTAGACTTCAAAACATATGTATATGTATGTGTATATGTGGATGTGCTATTCAAAAAGGTCCATCCCAGTTTCTCTTTTGGTTCCAGGTGCTGTGGGAGCCGTGGGTTACCGTGCAGACATGGCCAGGTTCAAAAACCACATCACATACAACCAGTCCCACAAATGGCACAGAAATGGCATCAAGAAAGCCCGGTTACAAAGATACAAACTTCTTAAGGGGTTTGATCCCAAGTTCCTGAGGAACATGTGCTTTGCCAAGAAGCACAACAAGAAAGGTCTGTTTGCAGGCCAACAATGCAAAGGCAGTGAGTGTAAATGCAGAGGCCATCAAGGCCATTGTAAAGCCAAAGGCCATCAAACTCAAGATGCCAAAGGGCTCCAGCTGCAAACTCAGCTGTCTAGCTTTCATTGATCACCCCAAGCTTGGGAAGTAGTTCTGAATCTACATGGCCAAGGGTCGTAGGTTCTGTCAACCAAAGCCCAAGATCCAAACTAAGGCAGAGGCCACAGCTCCAGCTAAGGTCCAGACTTCCGCTCCAGCTCAGGCTCCCAAAGGTGCCCAGGCCTCTGTGAAGGCCCCACAGAAAAGGCTCCTGCTAGTGTGAAGACAGTTGGACTGCTGTGACACACCTCCCCACACACTATTTGCAGATGACCAGTGTCCTATGCTAGAAACTTGAGGCAAGATTAAGAAAGAAAGAAAGAAAGAAAGAAAGAAAGAAAGAAAGAAAGAAAGAAAGAAAGAAAGAAGTCAGCGAAGGAGGGAGGGAGGGAGGGAGGGAGGGAGGGAGGAATGAAGGAAGGAAGGAAGGAAGGAAAGAAAAAGAAAGAAAGAAAGAAAGAAAGAAAGAAGAAAGAAAGCAAGCAAACAGTCAGGAAAGGAGGGAGGGAGGGAGGAAGGAACCAGCCATCAAGAGAACAGTTGCTACCATTCTTGACAGCATATGGGTTTCAGAAATTTTCCCAGAGCAGCAGCGTCTAATTTCACAAGGGCAGTTCTATCCTTACTTCAACCTTCACGTTGAGAGAGGCTTGGGATAAATGGGCAGAAAATAGTAAACAGATCGACTTGTGAAAACAAGTATATGTTAATCGTGAAACTTTCTCCTCTGCTCTAAGGTTTTTTTATACACCATTCTTGTACTCGGTCCTACAAAAGGTTTGAGTAGCTCACCCTGTATGTCTTTGCTAAAGCATGGAAATTAGATACTATTCAGACACGATCAGATGGGTTCAGGGTGGTATGGCCATAGACAATATCCAGTACCTAAAGAATACAAAGCTATGGTCTCCATCAACAATACAGACTAAAAGGGAAGGACCCTCAGTCCATTGATGAAATTATATGAGTTTTATAATCCATGAGAATATATTTAAGAAGGTGCTGTCAGCCCGTCTATTTGACTAAGGCGTGATAGATGGTTTGTGTAAATATTTCTTGAAAGATGTGAAGAGACCAGGTCTCCAAAAGGTAAAATCTGATGTGAGGAAGCGGAGGTGTAATGTAGGCCCTGTGTCTTCTGACACTCACACATCACCCCTAAGATGGACAACAACTCAAGCTCACACCTGTCCCTCCCTAAAACATGCAGTGGAAGGAGCTCTGTTAACTCTCCAAACCACGGCGTGATGACCCATACAAGAAATGACACTCACAAGGTGTCGCAGGGAACATTTCCGTTCTAGTAGCTTCAACTCAAGGTCCCTCTTCTTTCAAACACCTTGGTTTTTCTTATTGTCCCAAAGAAACAATATTTAAAAAGAGAAGCACAGGGTTTGGAAGTCAGTAGGCATCTAGAGAATATTCAGCTCCTGGAGATAGGGAAAGAACAGTGGATGCCCCCAGCCAAGAGTCCCATAGACCTGGGCCCAAGTGCTCTGGGGCTTTAATTCGAGGGCATCTGGGTTCTGGGTCTCTATTCAGAGGACTGACTTGCAGCTAAGCCTGGGTGTTTGTGTCATAGCATGTGGAAAGAGGCCATGCAGTGACTGGTTAGGTATCAAGGCTGCTCAGTGACATCATCATCAGCCATGCTCCCTAAGCATGTAAGTAGGAAGGCAGAAGTGTGCTGGTGTGATACGTATGTGCTCCTGTGCAAATCCCAGTTTGTGTGTAGGATAGAATGGGCTTTTTTTCCAGTGTGTCGCACATTTTATGATAGTCACAGATGCGAAACTATGCTATGAGGAAAGAAAGGTGAGGGAGAGGGTACTAATTGCATGAGGAAAAAGAGAAAGGTAAATTTGAAGGGGCAGGAAGCAGAAATGTGTAGATTTAATTTGCCTTATTTTAATTTATAGTCTTAGCTCTGTTTTCACAGGGTAGCAATGAACTGGCCTGTAAAGGTGAACTGCTTTTCACTGTTGTGGGGCAAGTAGATGAAAGCTTCATTGTTATTCCTCCTTAGAGCTCACGTGGCCATTTCAAACATTAACTCTTTTTGGCCTCAGGAACTCAACATTTCAGTAGGATCGCTTGAACTTGTCTGGGCTCATCACAATGCTTCTTTATGTCTATAAATCATCCCTCCACATTAGCTCAGCTGCTGTTTGACCTTTAGGATGGGCTCTTATGTCCAGCAAACATTCCCATTCTCAGCCTTCTATTGGAAAAAGTCATGCCCCATGTAGTTATAAGAGATTCTGGAAACATACACAGTTCGACACCTAAGGAGGAGCAAGGCTCGGCTATTTGGTGATGTTGACTATGACGTGCTGAGACGACCCTGGATTTCAGAGGGGTCACATCTGACTTGATGTCAATCAGTGAGCTCTTCTATTAGCTAAGGGAGTCAGAAGCAGGGGCCAAGCCTATCTACCACTAAAACTAGTGCTCTCCCCTCTACATCATATATTCTTTGTGTAGCATGTACCAGTACTGAAAGAGAAATGACCTTGCCATCCATTATGTCCAACAACGGAGAAACCAAATATTATGTAAATCAGGACCTTCCACTTGAAGACCCATTCAAAGGTACATTCTACTTTAACACAAGTCCTTGTAAACCAGACTTCTGTTTCTATTTGCATTTATAATTAAAGATGTTGGGACTCAGAAAGGTACAGACTTACCTAAGGCTATACAGCTGGTGGCAGAGCTGGAATTCTACACATTGGAGTCCTACAGACTCTAACGGACTATCTATCACCTTTCAACTCAGGCTCCCCATCTGCCAACTTCCCTCTCGTTAAAATTATTTTGTTCCATATCTACCTAACTTACTCCTTTCCCCCTCATAACCCATAACATCAAGTTCAAATCGCTCAGACTCAAGTTCAAGGTCCTCCAGGTTTCTAGATCGATTTCTCTCTACCTCTTAAGTCATACCTTGCTGTATTCCAGCAAATACTGTTGCTTCCGCACCCTCTGCTGCTTTCCAATCCCTCCATTTGCATCTACAAAAGTATTTTCCTCCTTATCTTCCATGGAAAATCCTGTCTCCCCTTCTAGGATCACGCACACGGCATCAATTCCAGGAACTTCTCCAGGACTTCTTGAATGCAATGGCCTCTCATGGACTCCTGGGCTACATCCTTTTTTTTTTTCTTAAAATTTTGCCTATCCCTTCTACCCGTGAGATCACTGTGGATGTCAAGGCAGGGTCTTACATGTTCATTGGGAACATGTACTGCTCACAGTGGCTTGATGTATTCTGGGCACAGAAAAAAACACGGGACAAGAATTTTCTTTCAGTGTTTTATATACCCTTGTTTCTTTTATGAGAAGAGTTTTCACTATGCAGAGCGAGTTAGCTGACGATTTAATGTTTAGAACAGGCAGGACCCAAATGAAGAGCCATACCTCCTTTGGCCTCTCAGGTACCGGGATTAAAAAGTGAGAGCTACTGTTCCAGGCTTATTTGCTGATGTTGTACTCTGTTGTGCATCATAATGCATGCTTGGTTTCTGTAAATGTAGCTTTTATTTCCTCAGATGCTGGGATGAGATGAGAGCTGTACCCAGGTAGTGTGAATACGTGGCCTGGATTGATCCCAGAGTATTTCCTTCTCTGTTCTAACTATCCCGAGGCCTAGGCCTGCAAACTTCTAGCCTCCATACAATCTAATCTTCCAAGAAGACTGATTTAATAGCGCTTCTCTCAGCTTCTGACTGAGTTGCTCTGCTTAGCCCCATGCTAACTTTGGCAATATGTTCTAATCTTCTAGCTTCTTTTCCTTCTCTGGCTTGTTCAGTCTTCATCTGTGTCGTTGTGCACCCTGTCTCTGTAAAACTGTTCTGGTAAAATTGCCACACACACACACACACACACACACACACACACACACACACACACTCCTCTTCCTCCTCCCCACCCCCCTTTAAGTAGCCTCTCTTTCTTGTGCTGTTCTGTGGAATTGGGCGTATCCTATCTCTGACTCATTTTGTCAAAATCTCTCATTCAGTTCTTTGTCCCTCAATAAGATATCACTTTCAAACATTGCTGCTTACCTTCAATGTTAGGGATTCAAGGTGTATGTGTATCCCAGCATTCTGGCTGGATCATCTAGACCTAAAAGGACTTTGGATGTGATTCCTTGCCAGAGCTATCTTGTTTGATTGAAATTCCTCTACAGGTTCCTAGCTGGGCTGTCCTTGGGTATGACTGAACAACTCAAGGCTTTGGGATCAGAGGTCTGGACTGGGTCCCCAACATATTTGCTTATAAACTCTTTGACAGGTACTGACTTGCTGCCTTCCATTCTGTTGGAATCTGGTGGTACCATCTTTTCTGCAGGAACTCAAAAAAGGTGGAGGACTGGAACACTGGAATAGAGTGTCACTGGAGGCTTGCTGTTAGCTGACATTAATATCTTTATAGTTTCCAAGACCTCTCAACAATATTAGATTACCCATGCACTGAAGTATGCATCAGTATGCATTAGCCTTTAATGCCTTTCTTTGACCAATATTTATCCCTTTTGACTTGTCTATATGTCCAAATGTCCCAAGTTCATTTTATTGTTGCTGGAATTTACTATACACAGTTCTGACCTCTTCAATCTTTTCTTAATGTTTCTATTTTTTTAAGAAATGGTGCACTGGGGAGAAGACAGGGAAGAAAGGAATAGGGGACTCAGGAGCAAGGAGGAACTGATCCTCTTTGGCTCTTATGCCCATCACTTGCTGATTGAGGAGTGTTTGGTAAAATACAACCTTAAATCCCTCAGTACTTAAGCACACACTGTATACTTTTACTTTAGTTTCCAGAGGCATTAAGTGTTCATAGATAGAAAGATAACATATGTAAGCATGTTTCTCCTACCTTCCTTCCAGGGGACACATACATACACACACACACACACACACACACACACACACACACACACACACACACACACACAGACAGCAAGTGCTTCTTCCACCAACTCTGACGTTCTATTGTTTGAACATGTTTTCTTTACTAAATGGTTGTTTGCAACTGTGTTCCGGTTGTAACTGAGTTCTTTTTCTTTGAAAAGAGCTGTTTGCTGAAATAAAGTCCACCCCTTTTATGATTGTCCCCCCACCCCTGCCCCCTTGGTAAACAATCAAAACCAACTGGCAGAGTCTGGGAGCTGGTTTACACCCCATGTGGTATCTGGCTTTACTGCTCATTTTCCCCTCTTCAGCTGAAGTACAGACTGTATTGTGATCCTCACATTTCTTCTCGGGACTACCTGTATACTGTATATTATTTATTAGGGGTCTACCAGGTGCCAAAACTAGGTGGTAAGGAGAGAAAGACGATTTCCATGAGCTCAAGACTGAGGAGGGATAAACACCCATGACACCTGTCCAAGTCTTCTAATTGTTTCCCCAGAACACTTGACAGGAAATGGCCTAGAGGCAAGTGAGTAAGAGAGAAGCCACAACATGAATTTAATCTATATTTATTCCTAATGGACTTGGGCTTAATAAATGGTTCTGAGATTTCCGGTTTAAGACTTACATTTAATTTTATTTCTGAGTTTTTCAGATGTATGTGATGTGAATACATGTATTGTGATCATGTGTAAGCATGTGTTTGTGTGTGTGTGTGTGTGTGCGCGCGCACACACACGCGCAAGTACATGCATGTGTGTATGGGAGTGTGTTAATTAATAGCCGAGAGGATTCATGGCAGGTATCTTGAGCCCATATGCTTGCTACTTTACAAATTGTACCTTCTAAGATGGTAACCACTTCAAGTTGGAACCAGTGGCTGTATCTTGTTCAGTCGCATGTTGAGTCTGGCTGGTGTGCTGTTGGATCAGTCTATTTTACATCCTTGAATCATTGACATTTAGAAATCATAAATTCCCCCTCCCTCCGTCCCTCCCTCCCTCCCTCCGTCCCTCCCTCCGTCCGTCC
>NC_034595.1:56371452-56410166 GCF_900095145.1 Mus pahari
CCAAGTGCTGGGATTAAAGGTGTGCACCACCATGCCTGGCTTACACTCCTTTTTAAAACGAGGAAACTGGCACGGCGTGATGATGGCAGCTTGCCCCAAATTATGCAATGAATCAGTTACAGAGCTGGGGTTTGAACTTAGAGCACAGGCTCTTAGCCTTTCACTGTCTCTCTCATAAGCACTGTCTAACCAGCATGGCCACTTAGTCTTAAATGCATCATTTTTAACTTATTTTAGACATAGAAAAATGAAAATAAAAACGTAAAGAATTCCTTCATTCTCCTTATTCTATTCCCATGGTATTAACTAGTCCCTTTTCTGGTCTGTGCATTTTAACCTACATTTGTGTGTGTGTGTGTGTGTGTGTGTGTGTGTGTGTGTGTGTGTGTGTGTGTATCTTCACCCAAGATCTTACATTCATCTAGCTGACCCTTCACCATCTACCCTCTCCAGACTGTGAAAGTTTTACATCTCCCTTTGACTTCTATGTCCTCGACTTTATTTTCTCGCATTGGCTTGCTTGCTTGTGTGTGTTTATGTGTTTGCATGCGTATATGCATGGTGCATGTATTTGCAGTCAATGTGGATTCCAGAGGCTGCTGTCTTGTTGTCTTCCTCATTTGCACCCCACAGTACGTTTTGAGACAGAGGGTGTCTCACTGAAACTGAAACTCACTGGCTCAACTCCCTTGGCTGGCCAGCAAGCTCTAGGATCCTTCTTTCTCTGCCTCCACAGTGGGAGGGTAGAGGTGTGTGCTGCTGCATCCAGCCCTTTTGTGTGTGCTGGAGATTGACCTCAGGTCCTCATGCCTGCTAGCTTCTTGATACGAAGCCATTTCCCCAGCTTCTCTTTCCTCCATAGTTTTAACGACTGCCTGTCTTGGAGGATATCTCCTGGTTTGGATGTGTCTATAGTTTCTTGTGAGTAGAAGGAGGTTCTACATTTCTTGGCAAAGGTTTTAAAGAAATCTTTGTGTCCATGATGCTGCACATGGAGGAGGTGATGCTGTTGCTCTGACTTGCATTTTATCACTGGGTTCAGTTGGCTGCTGGGTTTCTTTTAGGTTATCATCATCAATCATCATCATCATCATCATCATCATCATCATCATCACCACCACCATCATCATTATTTTGGCAATGGCAGTTAAACATGCCTTAAAAAGACAATGTCAAAATTATACAAGTCTTATTTAATCTTTAGGCTTTAGTGCACTAATTTTAATAGCTTTTAGTCAATCTTATCTGAAACAGTGCTTTTTTGAAGGTTTTTAAAAAAAAAGTGTAAGGTTTTAAACAAATGAATCACTAAATAAATGAGAATATTAAAATATTACAGCAAGAGGTTAATTTGAAATGTTTGACTCCATGCACACACCTTTATTTATGTTTTACTGATTTTACCACACTGGGTATCCCAGCCAGAGCCTCTCATGCTGAACAAGCACTCACCACTGGGCTACCACCCCAGCCACTGAAAGCAACTCTTTAAGTTTTCAACTTGAGTTGATACCCTATCTTTTAAAGGGTGAGTTTTGCTATGTGGGGCAAGCACTACTGTTTCCTTTTTTTTTATTAATTGCAAAAATAAAGTATGATATAACTACATCATTTTCCCCCTTCTATCCTCCAATCCCTTCAATTGTTCCCTCTCAAATTCATCGTCTCTTTTTCTTTTTTATTGTTTTACACACAAACACACACACACACACATGCACACGCACGCACACACACACACACATATATACTCATACATAGGAATATAAAATTTCAGAGCTGACCATTTGGTATTAAATAACCAGTTTGGGAGCTCATTCCTGGGGAAGACTATTTCCACTCTTAGCGTTCTGTAATTGCTATTCATTGTCTATGGGTGGGGTCCCGTGAGATTCCTCACTTCAGTGTTCCATGTAGAGGCTATAATAGCAGTTTGTAATGACAAGTTGCTTCAGGAATACCAAGTCATTAAGAGTTGATTCACCACTCAGGAGGCTAAGGCAAGAACTTAGGGCCAGCCTGGGATATGTAGTGAGTTCTGGCAGCTTCAGAGTGAGACTTTCCTTCAAAATCAAACCAAACAGCAAAGACTCTTTCCTGGACTGACAGTCCCAAATCCAAAGCCATCAGCATCCACTTCATGTAGCGAACAGAATGTCTTGGTATTTCCTAGAGCCACCATTAGGATTAATTGAGAGGACATACTAAATGGTGACTCAGGACAGTGCCTGGTAAGTCGTCAACACATACCTACACAAACTGCACTTGGCATTCCTTCATTAGACAATATCAACATCAAACTAAATAGAGAGAAACTTGAAGCAATCCCACTAAAATCAGGGACTAGGCAAGGCTGCCCACTCTCTTCCTACCTATTCAATATAAACCTAGCCAGAACAATTAGACAACAAAAGGAGATCAAAGGGACACAATGGAAAGGAAGAAGTCAAAATACACTATCTGCAGATGATATGATACTTAAGTGACCTCAAAAATTCCACCAGAGAACTCCTAAATCTCATTTAAAAACTTCAGCATAGTAGCTGGATATAAAATTAACTCAAATCAGTGGCCTTTCTCTACACAAAGGATAAACAGGCTGAGAAAGAAATTAGGGAAACAACAGCCTTCAAAATAGTCACAAATAATATAAAATACCTTGGTGTGACTCTAACTAAGCAAGTGAAAGATCTCTATGATAAGAACTTCAAGTCTCTGAAAGTTTGGAGCTAAGATGGAAGGAAAGACCATCCAGAGACTGCCCCACCCGGGGATCCATACCATATACAACCACCAAACCCAGACACTATTGCACATGCCAGAAAGACTTTGCTGACAGGACCCTGATATAACTCTCTTGTGAGGCTATGCCAGTGCCTGGCAAATACAGAAGTGGATGCTCATAATCATCTATTGGATGGAACACAGGGCCTCCAATGGAGGAGCTAGAGAAGGTACCCAAGGAGCTGAAGGGGTCTGCAACCCTATAGGTGGAACAACAATATGAACTAACCAGTACCCCCAGAGCTTGTGTCTCTAGCTGCATACGTAGCAGAAGATGGCCTATTCGGCCATCAATGGGAAGAGAGGCCCCTTAGTCTTGTAAACTTTATATGCCCCACTACAGGGGAACGCCAGGGCCAAGAAGTAGGAGTGGGTGGGTAGTGGAGCAGGGCAGGGAGAGGGTATAGGGAACTTTCGGGATAGCATTTGAAATGTAAATGAAGAAAATATCTAATAAAAACTTGGAGAAAAAAAAAGAACTTCAAACTCCGAAGAAAGAAATCAAAGATCTCAGAAGATGGAAAGATCTCCCATGCTCATGGATTGGCTGGATTAATATAGTAAAAATGGCCATCTTNCNNAAAGCAATCTACAGATTCAATGTAATCCCCATCAAAATTCCAACTCAATTCTTCATAGAGTTGGAAAGAGCAATTTCCAAATTCATCTGGAATAATAGAAGACCTAGGATAGCAAACACTGTTCTCAACAATAAAAGGGCTTCTGGTGGAATCACCTGACCCTGACCTCAAGCTGTACTACAGAACAATTGTGATAAAAACTGCATGGTACTGATACAGTGACAGGCAGGTAGATCAATGGAATAGAATTAAAGACCCAGAAATGAACCCACACACCTAAGACAGCATCTTCAACAAATGGTGCTGGCTCAACTGGTAAGGTTAGCATGGAGAAGAATGTGAATTGATCCATTCTTATCTTCTTGTACAAAGCTCAAGTCCAAGTGGACCAAGAACCCCCACATAAAACCAGGTACATTGAAACTAATAGAAATGGGACTGGGGAATAGCCTCAAGGACATGGACACAGGGGAAATTTTCCTGAATAGAATACCAATAACTTATTCTCTAAGATAAAGAATTGACAAATGGGACCTCATAAAATTGCAAAGCTTCTGTAAGGAAAAGGATACTGTCAATAGGACAAAACGGCAGCCAACAGATTGGAAAAAGATCTTTACCAACCCTACATCTGATAGAGGGCTAATATTCAATATATATAAAGAACTCAGAAGTTAGTCTCCAGAGAACCAAATAACCGTACTAAAAATTGGGTACAGAGCTAAACAAAGAACTTTCAACTGAGAAATACTGAATGACTGAGAAGCACCTAAAGAAATGTTCAACATCCTTAGTCATCAGGGAAATGCAAATCAAAACAACCCTGAGATTCTATCTCTTCCTATATAGAATGGCTAAGATCAAAAACTCAGGTGACAGCAGATGCTGGCAAGGATGTGGAGAAAGAGGAACACTCATCCATTACTGGTTGGATTGCAAGCTTGTACAACCACTCTGGAAATCAGTTTGGTGGTTCCTCAGAAAATTGGGCATAGTACCTGAGGACCCAGCAATACCACTCCTTGGAATATACCCAGAAGTTACTCCAACATGGTAATATGGACACATGCTACACTATGTTCATAGCAGCCCTATTTATAATAGCCAGAAGCTGGAAAGAACCCAGATGTCTCTCAACAGAGGAATAGATACAGAAAATGTGGTACATATACTACTCAGCTATTAAAAACAATGATTTAATGAAAATCCTAGGCAAATGGATGGAACTGGAAAATATCATTCTGGGTGAGGTAACCCAACCACAAAAGAACACATATGGTATGCACTCACTGATAAGTGAATATTAGACCAGAAGCTCAGAATACCCAAGATACAATTCACAGAGTACATGAAGAAGAAGGAAGACCAAAGTGTGGATACTTCAGTTTTTCTTAGAATGGGGAACAAAATACCCATGGAAGGAGTTACAGAGACAAAGTGTGGAGCAGAGACTGAAGAAAAGGCCACCCAGAGACTGCTCTACCTGGGAATCCATCCCATATACAGTCACCAAACCCAGACACTATTGTGGATGCCAACAAGTGCTTGCTGACAAGAGCCTGATAAAGCTGTCTCCTGAGGTGGATGCTCACAGCCATCCATTGGACTGAGCACAAGGTCCCCAATGGAGGAACTAGAGAAAGGACCCAAGGAGCTGAAGGGGTTTGCAGCCTCATAAAAGGAACAACAATATGAACCAACCAGTACCCCCAGTCCTCCCAGGGACTAAACCACCAACCAAAGAGTACACATGGAGGGATCCATGGCTCCAGCTGCATATGTAGTAGAGGGTGGCCTTGTGGGTCATCAGTGGGAGGAAAGGCCCTTGGTCCTGTGAAGGCTCTATGCCCCAGTTTAGGGGAATGCCAAGGCCAGGAAGTGGGAGTGGGTGGGTTGGTAAGCAGGGGAAGGGGATAGGGCATTTTTGGAAAGAAACCAGGAAAGGGGATAACATTTGAAATGTAAATAAAGAAAATATCTAATAGAAAAAAGAAAGACTCCCCAAACTCCATGTTCTGTTTGGCTGTGGATCTCTGCATCTGTCTGAGTTGGCTCCTGTGTGTAGTCTCTCAAAGGACAGCCATGCTGGCCTTTTATCTGAGAGTTTAACAGAGTGTCATTAATAATGTCAGGGATTGGTGCTGGTCTGAGTCTTACCTGCCTCTGGATTCTTTTTCTATCTGTATGCAGAGGCTGTCTTTTCTATATACTTGTAGAATCTGAATGTGGAAGATGGAACCAACCTTCTCTTCACATAAGACAAGAGATGTCTGTGGAGAACATGCTAGTGCCAGCTGAGCCCAGCAACTTTCCTGCCTCATTTCTGCTTCTTTAAGAAGAATATCATAGATGTTCTTCTTAAAAAGATACCCAGGGATGGGCATATATGAACAGTCTAGGATGCCCTGGTACAGAGTCCCAGGTCATTTGGGGGTATAGAGTAAGACCAACCAACCAATGAACATATAGCATCTCTTTCTTTTTTCTTTCTTTTTTTTTTTTTTTTTAAAGGGCATCAGATCTTGTTACGGATGGTTATGAGCCACCATGTGGTTGCTGGGATTTGAACTCCGGACCTTCAGAAGAGCAGTTGGGTGCTCTTACCCACTGAGCCATCTCACCAGCCCATAGCATCTCTTTCTAATCACTGACTCAAGTCTTTCTCTATGCAGCTGATTTGGCAACATGACTCTTAAGAGGCCTAGACTAGTTTGAAAGACAAACCACCAACATAGGTCAAAGAAAACTGCCTAGTCATTGTTCTAGCTGAAAAACAAAGCAATACAATATGACAAAAGAATCGTTCACAGTGTGTATTGAAGACAAAAAGAATGAACTGCTTGTGGATGGTGACCTTCCTCCCTTGTTCTCCATGTCCACAGTCTTGATATCTCTTCGTGTGTTCCTTCTTTCTGTAAGGAAACCCATGCGATTGGCAGGGGCCTGCTCTGTCGGTCTTGTGATTTAATTACCTCTTAGGAAATGCCATCCTCAGGTATCTAGTAGGAATGCTCACGCACAGGGCTTTGGATTTGATCTGTACCCCCCAGGGTGGGGTGGGATGGGCAGAAGAAGATGCTCTCTCCAAGGTAGGCACCAATTCTAAATCATCTGGGGTTAAGATGCCAACATACGAATTTTGAAGAGATATAATTCAACCCCTCATGGATGCTCTCAGTCCTGGCCTTTATGGATGGATGTGTTTGAGTCTATCCTTCCTTTCACCACTGCCAAGCAAGACTTGGGTTTCTGAATTTTTTTGACAATCTCTTTAGACATATGACAGATAGTTCATTGCTGTTGGTGGCTGTATTATCATATGCTAGAAACCTAAACATGGACTGTAAGAATAAAAGAATTTTCAACCTGACCTTGGTTTATCTAATCAATCTCCAGTACATTGGGACCAATTAATGATCCTGCTTATTTTCTATTTCTTTTCAGTATATCCTCTTCCAAATTAGGTCTTTCTAGAGTTATTAATGTTGGCTCAACTGAAGTGTAAATTAGAATCTTATTTTTAAATTTTAAATGTTTGTGATTTAAAATTTGTTTTCATCAGTCTGAAATCTAGAAAATAATATTTGTCTCCTCTTAAACATGTCAGCCATATCCATGAACCAAAACTACATATCGTTTCCTGCTTTTCTGTTGAATTATCTTTCCCTGATAGATTCATAAAAGACATTTATATTTTCTGGGTAATAATACTTGCTTTCTTGTACTGATTATGAATATATTTTTCTAGTCTGTAGCTTGAGGTCTTGTATACTGATATATTTTGTCAGACAATTTTACTTAGACAGTGAAATGTCCTTAACATAATTAATTATGATTATTAATTGTACTGTATAGAATTAGTTATTAGTTTTATGGTGCTGTGTATTTAACCCTGGTCTTTCAGTGTCAGGAGATCTCTCCCACTGATCTTCATTTCAGGACAGAATGTTTTAATATTATTATGGTGTCATAATTAAGAAAACTTTACCCCACGTAATTCATGACGATAATGTTCAATTTTGATAGTGCAATAAATTCTACTTTGCTAATTTCTTCTTTTGTGTTTTGTTTTGGTTATTCTAGGCCCTTTATTCTTTTATGAGGATTTTATAATCAGCTTGTTTAGTTCTTTGTAATTTATTGCTTAAATTTTGATAGTAATTATGTGGTTTATGAAAGAATATATATTAAATTGAAGGGTACAATTTGTATTTAGACTTTTCTTTACAACAGCTCTGAAATTTTCTAATTCACTTCAGTATTATGAGGAAACTTTAATAAATCTTAGTAACTTTTTCAAAAGTTATCAACTATATCTTGCTAGTTTATTTCTAGGTAATTATCTTGCTCATTACTGTTATAGTGGGATTTATAAAGTCTATTTTCTAACTGTTTTGGCTAGAAGTCAGAAATAATATTATCCATATTGTGATTCAGTACTCAGGATACTTGCCTGACCCTCGTAATAGCTGTAAGAGTGTATCTGAACATTCTTTTATATTTTCCTTGTAGAAAAGTGTGTCCTTTGTAAATCCCTTGTCAACTATCATTTTTCCTGTCTTTTTGCATTGTCTGATTCCTTTGGTGAAAAGTTAAAGAAAGTAAGATAAAGACTTTATTTTTGTCTAGTACCTATTGATTATAAATTCCTGATGGAAAATATTTGTTTTATTTTTATTTTCATCACAGTCTTACTAATGTCTTATCTTTAAAAGTTAGGAGTTGAAATCAGCCTATGCCTATATATAAACATATATTAGCATATTATATATATATTCATGCATCTCAACCAAAACTTACTTACTTATTCTATTTTGATGTCTTGAATTTTATTTGCTAGCATTTCCTGTATTTATGATTTTTAAGTCTTTGCCATAATGGGGAATGACTAAAATTTGCTTGTCTTGTGAGTTCCTCTTCAGATTTTGGAGCAAGGTTTGTATCTTCAAAAACAAGTTAGGGTTACTTGCGATTTCTGTATTCTCTGAAGTATCCTATGAAATATTTATCTAGTTTTTGAAACATGGATAGAAGTCTCCAGTAAACTAGATCCAGCTGATTTTTAACTGTATTCATTTTCATCACATTTCAGTGCTCTGTATTTGATCACATTAAATGAGGTTTAATTTTTTTCAGGTCAGTTTTAAGTAATAATTTTCATAATGCCAGAATGCATTTACATTTTAAAATTTATGACCATCAAGTTTTGATAGGGCTTTTCCTGGTTTCCAGAATTTGTCTATAGACAGTTTTATTTAATTCCTAACACTATAACTCATTTTTTTCCCCTTTCTTTTTTTAAATACAACTACCAGATGTCTGTCTTCCCCCACAGTTTTCTTCAGGACCATGCTTCCCATTTCATCGGGAGCAGAGCTACAAAAAACGTTCTCTTCCGACTGCATCTCCCCACCCACCATGCTGTCTCTACCTTCCTCCCTTAAATATAGATGACACCTGGATTTTGTCCACGCAGTCCCTCCTAACGCCGGATCCTAACCTTTAACCCTGCACAAAGACTCACACTTAGTACCTGTGTCCCCTCCTGTATCACTGATATGTCTCCTTCTTTCTGGACCTTTCCCATCAACATATAAACACAGTGTTAAATATTTCATCTTCAAAACAAACCCTGTTAAAACTCTTGCTCTCACCTCTTCGTTCTTTTATTCGCTCCCTGCACAGCAACACTACGTGTCTGCTCCTAACCGACTCCTTTTGGAAAAGCAATTTGAAAGTGAAACCGAGATATTCAGCTTTAGTGGATCTTGAGTGAAGTCAGGATATTGCATTATACGTTTATAAGACTCCCTTGGTGAGTGGGTTCAACACTGAGGGCTGTTAATTTTAGATTTCAGGTTAAGCCTATTATTAGACAAAGATGAAATTCCTTAATTTTCCTGGAAGTCAATATCTGAAAACATTTGTGGTAGAAGACATATTTGGTTTACTAGGAACAGGGTAATGATGGGAAAGCTCTCGAACCTTCCTATTATTTCTGTGTTTATCTGACTACCATGGATATCTGGCATGAGTAACAGGAAATCTCAGTCTTGTCTCTATAGGCTAGTATTTGCATTTCCCTGCTTGCTGATGGATGAAGCAAGTTGGAAACAAAGGAAGGAGAAGTGGGGAGCTGTAAGAACTCCATGAGGGTGTATTAGCTTTTCCTTGTGTTGTGTTTTCAAACCATTCGTAGATAATGTTTGTACATATTAGCATAAATCCTCCATATTATTAAATACTTTGCACTTCCTGGGGTAATTGCTTAATGAATGTATGTTGTATAAGTAAAAATAAGAAACAATAATGTTCAGCAATATCTGTAGAATTGTTTCCAATTTTGCAATCATTCAAAAAGCTCATGATGACTATTTACTGTTGTTTTATAAAAAAGAAAGAACGGGGATATGTTTGTAGAGGTGCAGTATGGTGAAGTGGAAGGGGGTGTCTCTGCAGGCCCATACTGAGGCATCCCTTCCCCATGAGGGACCAGCCACACATGGGGAAGGGAGTTGGGAGTTGAGAGAGTAGAGACAGAGAAAGGCAGAGAGAGAGAGAGAGAGAGAGAGAGAGAGAGAGAGAGAGAGAGAGAGAGAGAGAGAGAGAGAGAGAGAGAGAGAGAGAGAGAGAAGAGGCAGGAGCACATGGAGAGATGGGATGGGGGAGGGGAATGGGGAGAGAAGGGACAGAAAGGGTAAGATAGTAAGAGAGTAAGATGGTAAGAGAGAGAGGAGGGGGGAAGCAGCCCCTTTTATAGTGAGTAAGGCACACCTGGCTATTGCCAGGTAACTGTAGGGCAGAGCCTAGAAAGAATGCTAACACAGCCACCTAAACTGAAGAATAAGTTCAATTTTTTAGTTGTCAATTGATTGTTATTCCTTATCTCAAAATTACTTAGTGCCATTCATATACAAAGTGAATGTGGGTGAAAATTTGATGCCTACCTATGAAGACTTTAGTTTCCCATGATTCAGGTAGGTAGTCAGATATAACCAGGCCTGACTTATATTGCTTTCTGCAAATTTTTCTCTGGTCTATGCTGCAGCGAGTCTACTTTGGAATGAGAAGGATGAATATATTTTAGTGAACTACTATGAGAATAAGATCATTTTTTATTATAGGTCTAGCGGTTGGGGGCAGACACTCCGTGGTCTGCTCTTCTCTGCATTTTGACCAGATGTGCCTTTCTGTAATGGTCTGTGCTATATGAAGAAGCTTCTTTGATGAGAAGTAAAAGCTTATCTGTGGGCATGAGAATAAGCATTTATAGTGCAGTTAGGAATTACCAGGGAATAATTTAAAAGAAGGGGTGGGAAGAATGTAAGAGCCAGAGGCCTAGACAGTTTGCTGCAGATCGTGTCTTCTAGATATTTCAGGAAAGCTATGCCCATGAAATCTCAACATTATGGCTGCCTAAGACCCAGACAACTCCAGCACTAGTTGGCATCCCAGTGGGGATGGGGGAAATCTCCCAGGGCTTTACCTCGAGATCCAGAGCTATAAGCAATACGACTCCTGAGAAAGGGAGAATTAGTCTTTCCAAGGAATTAGCCTCCAATTTGTCATCTAGAACCAAGGTGTCAGCTTTAAAACCACATGAGCAATACTAAATGGACTCAGCGGCTTTAATTTATACATTTATTCACATATAGGTAGATACATAAAATAATAGTACTTAAAGAAAAGAGGCCATGAATTTGAGAGGGAGCAGGAAGGACATGAGAGGAGTTGGAGGGAGAAGAGGGAGGAGGAAATGATATAATTATATTTTAATTACAAATAAAATAAGATTTAAAACTTTTAAGGAATATTGTCTACATATTCTGAACATGGTGTGATAATACTGCAATAGGTTATAACTTTTAAAAAGCAGTAGGCTAACACCAAGTCGATGTAAAGCATAAAGTCGAATTGCTTTGCAGTCAGACAGGGCTTGAAGGTTGCTGGCACTTGCCTTTGCACTTGCAAGGGGCTCTTGTGTGCTGTCTGCTGAGCACTGCCTTGGTTTTGCTGGACTTGTAGTTCTGGGGGTTAGGGTGTTGTTTGCTGGGTGTGGTCTGCGTGCTAACAGAACCTGCTGGCAATCAGACACAGTCTTTTATCTGCAGTGTTCTCTAGGTCAGGCCTCTCCTGGGATGCTCTGCTCCCAATGCCAAGCCATGAACTTAATGAAATTCCCCCAGAAAACCAGAAACCTTGTAAACTGCTACCACCAAGAGATCCTTCTCACAAAACAGCTTGTGTTGCCTTCAAAGAAGCTCATAACTTCATAAATTAAAAACCCTGGGGATCACCCAGGACTGTAGTTCCCCAGGGCCAGGCCCCCGCTTAGGTTTGGTCATGATGAATTTTATTCATCAAATTAACTGAGTGCATTTATTTTGAAAGAATGTCTTTTGCTCTGCTTTTCATGAAATAATACCTTGACAGTGAAAAATAGCATGGTAGTCTCTCTCTCTCTCTCTCTCTCTCTCTCTCTCTCTCTCTCTCTCTCTCTCCTCTGTCTCTTTCTGAAATCAGAAATTCTGCAAACCAGTTTTGCAGATGGGGAATATGCACTCCAATGAAGTAATGTGATTCCCCTAAGATGACTGACTCTATTATTATGAAAGGACCAAGGAGTCAACCCTGGACCTTCTGATGAATGATTCGGTGCCAAGTTAGGAACTGAGTCGCACATGATGAGAGAAGTAATGTTCATATGTTTGAGAATTCCCAGCTTCTAGCGTTGTTTTGCTAATGCAGAGCTCATGTGCGGTGCTTTAGCAAAAGGAACATTCACAGCATCATGGACCCGGAGTTTTCCTTTCACTTGCTCTTTTTAACAAACCATCTTGTCCTGGAGGATCTGAAGCACACCAGGAAGGCGTTTGTGCCCAGCTCTCAGGTTTGCTAGAGAAGAGAGTTTTTAAGTTATCTGTGAATGTATGTTGGCAGCCGATGGAAAGAAGGCGTACTCATTCAAAGATTAGAGCTGTACCTCCTGAATTTTGCATTTATGGTCTCACTTTCCAGACTTTTTTTTCATTCATTCCTGGGAATTATCTCATGTCAAATGACTCTCTACACCTGAGACACATCTCAGAGGAATTTAGTTAAACATTGTTTATTGCCAACATTTCAGTAGATAAAGGAGCTCATATTTTAGTTCTGGAAGGAGAAATCTAGCATCCTGTAAAAAAAAAGAAATCATTGTAAAAAATTTAGGCCATGTATAAAATTCAAGTGCGATTAGCCTGCAATTGGGTACATTCATTCTTAAATGTTTCTAAGAGAAATGAAAGCATTGCCCACAGAAGTTCTTGCACAAGAGTGTCTACAAACAATGGTTTTGACCAGCACTAAATAAGTGGAGAAACCCATTGTAATCTCTTCAAAGATTTCAATACTGCTTAGAAATGAATGAGTCTCAGAAACACCATGCCTAACCCAACAAAAGCTGAATAAAAATAATACTCTCTATATGATTCAATTTATGTGAGGTTCTAAAGTAGGCAAAACTGATTTATGGCTGAAAACAAACTTTAGAATAGCCATTCCTTACTTTGGGCATGATAATTGGAGGAGAGAACTTTGTAGACAATGGGAGAACCCAGTTTATGTTGGTGAGAATGTTGCCAACACAGATATATGCAGTTGTTGAAGCTCAATCCATGATATATTGAATGTGCATCTACTAAGTGGAGATTTAACTTGGAACATTTTTTTATAGTTTGGAAAGTGTCAATTTTTAAAATTTAGATTTCAGGAAAGAGGTAAGTGCTCATTGAAAGAGCTGTAAGTTTTGCTCATGTAACTAGGATGCAGATAACATGGAGAGGCTATGGATTTGTATATGAATGGAGTTAATTACAGAGAGAATGGGATGCATAAGGTAGAATGCAATATATATTATGGGGCCAATGAAATGAGAAAGATGCTATCCCTGGGTTAATAAGGTAGCATAGGCAGGTGTGTTGGAGGGTGTCTCTATGTGTCCCCAAGTCACTTCAAGATCCATTCATAGAAACTTGTGGGGAGTAGATGCAGTTTTGAGTGAATGTGTATTGTTGACATGATCATCCATGTCAAAAACTCCAGTGCCTTAGATCAATGAGAATAGCAAGCCTTCCGCAGGTCATTCTCAGAGGTTTGGCAATGTCTTCCTCTAGTTCAAGTATAGATGTTAGCAAAGATTGATCTATAGCTAAAACCATTGTATGCTTAAACTATTAACCATAACTTCCTCCTCCTGGACAACTGTCACCTGAGACTCCTTTCTTCTAGAGACATCTTGCTGAAGTTAGGTAACCTGTCTCCTTATTCTGATGTGTATTACAGGCCTGCCTCCTTGTTCCACAGTATGTAATAAATGCATGGAATATCTGGGTTGTTGTTGTATCTCCATTGGAGGGCACCATCCACCTGATCCCATCTTTTACATACATGTGTCTGTACCCTTTCTTTCTTATTCCCCTCTTTGTCCTGGACAACTCAACACCTAATATCATGCAACTCGAAGCACAAACTTAGGTCTTAAGTTCTGAACATGTAGAGCTGGCTTTGGGAATCAGAAGGCTTCTTACAGAGTAGCTAAAACCGTACTCTCACAGAGCTGCCTTGCTATGGTTAACACTATGATGGCCATGCTCTGAGGACAACACACACACACACACACAAGTTCAGGAACATTTGCTCCTAAGTTTTGTAGTTTTTACACCAATTGAATTACCCCTATAATTTCTAGAATGTCATATATAATTGTCCTTAAATTAGCTACATAGAAATCAGTGCATGGTGAGATTTGGTCACTCTCAACACATTTTAAGAAATACTCCCGGGGATGCCATTAAGAAAACTGATTTTCTGGAAAACATTCATACAAATAGTTTCCCTTAGACGACGATATTTAAGAAGAAATTTTCTGTGCCGGAGTCTGTTTGTTTGCATAGTCGTTCATTTTAAAGAATCGTAATGTAATAAAATAGAAACCAACCAAAATGAAAATATTATATAAAATTTCCCAAATTGCATTAAGTTCTCATACCACAAATAACCCTGGTTTATTTCCCACTGGTGGTGCCTGTGAAAAATTTTTCTCAAAGTAACCATGACTATTTGTATTCTCTATGGCTAAGCAGGAGCCTGGAGAGGAGAGTAGTTTATTCAAAAGCCTCTTATAAGCCTGGTATGACAGCTCATGCCCTAATCCCAGCACTCAGGAGGAGGCCGAGGCAGGAGGACTGTCATGAGCTGTAGATCATAGGCTACAAAATGAGATTGTCGCATAAAACTAAAGGGAGGTAGAACATTTGCACTGCCATTCTGAATGGTCAGCCATCAGCTTCAAGTGAAGAAGTTGATTTTGTTTCCCTGCTGCTGTGATGAGACAGTGCCCCGAATTCACTTGGGGACAAAATGATTTATTTGGCTTACAGGTTATATTACATCACTGACAGAAGACAGGGCAGGAGCTAGAAGGAGAAATCATGAAGGAATGCTGCTCACTGGCTTGCTCCACGAGCTTGCTCAGCTACCTTTCTTATGCTGTCCTAGCCCACCTGAATATGGATGGCAACACAGACAGTGGGCTAGACATGCCTCCCTCAGTTAGCAACTGAGAGAGAGCCTCATAGCTATGCCCACAGCTCAGTCTGATGGAGAGAATTCCCCAATGGAGATTTAGTCTTTCCAGGTAAGTCTAGCTGACAGAAACCTAACCAGTACAGTCTTAAGAGTTATCTTGTCAGAATATTTTTTTCTTGTTATTTGTGTCATAAGGGCTTATCTTTTTGCTATATATGCTTTCGATCAAAATTGTATGCTTAAATATTTATTAAATATCTACTAAGGGCCTTATTGCTAGATTATGTATTTTTTGTTTTGTTTTTGTTTTTGTTGTTTGTTTGGTTGGTTGGTTTTGGTTTTAAGGTGTTTATTCTAGAAAGTCAGAGAAAGGGAGAAGTGTAGAAAAGTAGAGGCCAGCCATGGCCACATGGAGGTATGGAGGAACGGGATGGGGAGAGAGGAGGAGCAAGAGGACAAGAGCAAGAGAAGAAGAGGTATATATTTTTAAAAACCATGTTATGCATTGTAGCTCTGGGCCTATTTGTAATTTGATGCTAATTCCATTCTCTTGGGAGGAGCTTCGAACAAGGAATGAGAGCGCACTCTGGTGATTTCCTGCAAACCTTCTTCCCACCTTAATTTGTAAAATAAAGGCTAGAGCTGGTGATTAGGCAGGAGAAGGGAAGGTGGAGCTGAAAGTTGGGAGAAAGAAGAGGAGGAGTAGGAGAGAGAGGATGGTGGAAGAGGAAATGGAAGGAAAGTGGAGCAGAAGCACGTGGCCTGGGGGTGGAGCAGAAGCGCGTGGCCTGAGGAAACCACAAGTTACAAGGGGGTCTCATAGATGGGGAAGATGGTAGTGTAGTGGTAGATCTGCCCAATCTAGGCATACAGCTTGTATTCATGTTAATTGAGTTGTGTTTTCATTGCCGGGGCATATTTGGGTTGGAGATTTACCGCAACAATGCATAGTATTATATTTGCTGATGCGGTTCAAAGAAACAGAAGTTAGCACCGAATGAGCCCAAGGTACTTGGATTTTATGTCAGGAATAAATCTAAAACTAAGAATATTGGCATAATGCTAATTGACCTAAACACACTACCGTTCAGGGTTATTTGGGAAAGTGGTGTTGGTGTGGAAAGCACCAGATCTGCACTCTGGTGGCCTTGGGAATGGCTTGATGCAAAGCCTAACAACACAGCAGCATCTGCCCCATCTCAAGCCCCAGTGATTAGCATCATGGATTATTTATGAGTGAGCATTCGCCCTCAGTCTGTTCAACCCTCCCGAGTATTTCTGGGAAGTTAAGCATACACTCAAACCACCAAAGTCATTTGCTGCTACATTTAATTGACGTGAGCTTTCTTTCATTTTTTGCAGCTGGCACAGATTGGAAGACTCTTTGTTCTATGTATGATAAAGTCTCAGCTTTAGCTGGAAGTCTCTGCCCAACTTACCCAGCTGAGAGAAATGTCTCTTACCACCCATCCCCCTGTGCTTCTGTCAGAGACCTATCCCCATCATCCTTTCTGTCCCTAAGGAATTTAACTGCTCCATCAGTAGCGACTAGTCTGCCTTTCGGTGCTGGAGCATGCCTGTATTACTTATTCTGAAATCTCAGGTTACACATTATGAGACGCTCCCTTACTTAACCAGGAGAGAAAAGTTTATTTCTTTAAACTCTCAGTTTTCATTGTTCATTCTTTCTCTTGGATGTGAACCCAGTTTATCCCTTCCCTACAAGGCACACGGGTATTACTAGCCACCAATGGAAGCTGTTCACCCAGACCCAGTGATTTATCGTCACTTCAATTCTTTCCAGAGGCGCCTTTGATAAAAATAATAATTGCAATCAATCAGGCTCAGGCCATAAGCCATGGATTGGCTGGTTGTTTTACAGACAATATACTTAATCCTAACAATAATCTTATATGGGAGGCATTTTATTATTCTGGTCTAACCATAAGGGAACTGAGATGAAAAAAGGTTGGAGAATTTTCTCAAATTGAGTGAGTGCAGGAGCGTCTATGAGGTCCAGAGCTGGGACATTTCCCAGCCATCACTTTGTTTTTCCTTGAGGCACAATGCCAGGGACATTATATATTCCATAGGAGTTTGTCAAAGTAATGCATAAATAAATGTGTGGATTTGCTTATGGTCTTTTGTTACTATATTAAAAGTGTCTGTATTTGGTAACAGGTGATAGGACTGCTCACTTCATTACATGGAGAAGAGAATATTGTATATGGCAGCTTTGTTTCTATCCCTTACACAAGACTGTTCTGTAAGAGAAGCTAACACAAGAGGTAAGCGCTCTCATAAAGTCAGCTTACAGTATGGAGATACTTTCTGGACATGGTAACGTAGAGAGGGAATTTAAAAACAGCTTGGCACCTTCATAGGTTGCAGAAGCACATTGGACATATGATGGCCTGAGTGGCTTGAACTCCAGTGTGGAATAGCAGAGCAGAGAGGAGTGAGCTGGAAAGATCCAGAAATATGCAGTGTCCCACGAAGATCTTCAGCATGTCTAGCACAGGACTCTCTGAAACAAGCAAGCAAAAAGGATCTGGAGAAGAACTAACAAAGGATGTACAGGCCAAACCTTTTCTAGAACCAATAAGGGCTAGCAATTCTGAGCCTCCAGACTGCGGGACCTCACCAAAGACCCACGGTGGCATTGCGCAGAGGCCGAAAAAGCTTCTTGCCATTGTAAGTCTTGAATGATTCACAGATGAATTTCCTGACAAAATTCCATGCTTTTTAAAGGAGGACAACAAATCCAGATATTCAAAACCGTAAATCTCCCAATGTCTAGCATTCAATGTAAGTTATCAATGAAACAGGGATGCCACACATAACTGGAAAATAAAATAAAACAAAATAAAATAAAATAAAATTAAAAAAGTCAGTGGAAATAAACCCCGAAGTCACAGCAGTGATGGATTTGGCAGGCAAGGTTACCGAAACCACTCACTATATGGAAAGGATGGAAAGAGTGAACCCAGCACGAGCCAAGGAAGAAAAGACATAAAGAGAATTAAATTGACGTTCCAGAGATGAAGAGGTAGTGCCTAACATGAAATATTCACTGACAGACTTCAGATAAAGGATTAAGAGCTTGAAGCCAGCCAATGAAGCACACACAGAGGAAAGGCCCAAGAAAATGCCTGCCTCAGTAACCCAGAGAAAACAGAAGCTGGTTCAATATCTATGTAATAAGTCAGCGACTGATAGGAAACACTTGCCAATCCTCCCCTAGCCAGAGGATTCAACAAACAAATGCAATGACACCAGTACAGAGTCCCATTACAGCCTAGTTGCTAAATTTCACACACAAAAAAGACAATCTTAAAAGGAGTTAAAGACACATCATATATGTGTATGCATGTGAACAGATGTGATTGTATGTGACGACTACTAAATTCTCAGTAGAAAAAAAAAGATAAAGAGAAGATAACGAAAGATCTTTGAATATACACAAAAGTCAAACTTGATTTTGTACTTCCTGAAAAAAAATATTTCAAATGGAAGATTAGTTAGACAGGGCAGTGCGCGCTTCTAATCTCAGGACTTAAGAAGCTAAAGAGGGAGGTTTGACTTGAGTTCCAGGCTAGCCTTAGCTACACAATGAAGCTCTGTCTTAACAAAGAAAAAAAGAAGGCCAAAACAAACAAACAAACAAACAAACATTTTTTAAAATGACAATGAGAATTTTGAAGTTGTCATCTCAACCGTCTCAATGATGGTCCATACTGATTTGCCATGTGAGTATCTGAGTGAGCCACTGGAGAGAATCAGTGTTGTGGAGCACTAGAGGCAAACGAGTGTTGAGGCCATATATAGCTCATCACTTAGTGAGCTCACCCCTGCGGTCACAGTTGAATTATGATTGTGGGATATTATAGGTTTTTATCTTTTAAGGTAAATTAGTAAGTCTGTAGAGACTTAAATATCCTGTGTTTCAACTATTGTCCTTTTTAAAAAAGATTTATTCATTTATTTTATGTATGTGAGTACACCACCATTATCTTCAGACACACCAGAAGAGGGCATCAGATTCCATTCCAGACAGTTGTGAGCCACCATGTGGTTGCTGGGAATTGAACTCAGGACTTTTGGAAGAGCAATCAGTGCTCTTAGCTGCTAAGCCATCTCTCCAGACCCTGTAGTTTCTTCTTTTTTTTTTTTTAAATTAAGGGTATACAGATACTTAGAGGATTAGCAACATGGAAATTAATTAATATATTAAAAATCATTTTAAAAATCAGCATGGCCTAAAATGACACTTCTTTACTCATTATGAGATATTTTTAAATTCTTTTGTTTCTAGAAGGAACATTTTTGATGTTGCTCGTATTTTTATTGGTCTGCTTTTTAAAATTAATTCATAATAACATTTAATGTTCTGAACACTAAGTCATTGTCATGTCTCCACAGCAGGGCTTCACAAATAAATGTAGATGTAGTACAGTGTCCAACACACAGTTGGTACTATAACGGAGAGATCTTCCTATTTTTGTAACACCTACTTTCCTTGAAATGAGGATTACTGAAATTTATATTTAGATTTAGTTCTTCCTCAATAGAATAATGTCACTTCAGGAGTGCCATTCTGAATTTCAGTTCTTTCGTCTGTAAAATGGAGACCTTTCCTTTGCAGCAACTTTTCTTTAAATCCAAGATGAAATGGATGAGCTTAAGTCTGTAGAATGCGTCAGCAGCAACAACAAAAGCAAACATCGTGTCCAAGCAAACCAGGAAAACCTCCAGAGCTTCACCTTCCTGGGGCTCTATCTATTTTAAGATTGAGATGCCATCTCTCTGTGGATCTTGACCTGTTTGCGAGTCTTGTGTAATTTTAGGTGTCTCCAGGAAAGGGTGGGCAGACTCTGTTTGGAACTCATTGCCTGTGTCGGTGTCTCTTTATTCCCACGGAAAGGCTCAAGCTGGTGACCCAGCAAGCAGACACATTCTCAACCATTGTTTCTCTGGATAAAGGGAGAGAGAGCAACTTGGAGTCTGGAGCTGCCACTGAGGATGCTTCTTGCTATCTTCAACTTGAACTTGTCTCCTTTGACAGGAGCAGCTGATTTACGGCTGCAAGAGTTCCTTCAGTAAGCCCCTGTCATCGGATGCTGCATTTCATTTGGTGATTTTCCAGACACCTCAAATCCTCCATGGAAAGATTAGTTTGTGGATATAAATATAAGGGATAAAAATAGCAACTTTCCTCTCAATCAAGTATGATTTATTCAGCAGAGCCAAGATGAATTGGCCTTGTAGGGGTGCTCTCTCCGCATTATCTTCTGAATGATTAATGTGTAGCCATACGGTATTCCCCCTTGCGAAGGTGAGTCTCCACAACATGTTAATCTTGGGATTCTGGAATTTCTCTTTAATCTTTTTTCCTTCTACCTTCTGGGTTTAGGTCCTTATCCTTGTTCACTGAGGTCTCTGTGAAAAGTTTCTCAAGTGCACCTTCTCAGCTTGTCCACTCCCTTTACAGCCTGAAGTCCACCTCATTGTCAGAAAGACATTTTTACAGAGATTTGAACAGGGTCCTGTCATCTTCTCTCATGATTCTCTCAGTCCTGAAATGTACTCCTCTAAGACTGGGATCACAAATAGCATTAGCTTTCTGCTTCTCACCACTGCTCAAGCCTGACTCTGAACCCTTCACAGCTCCTATGCTCAATCGTCTTCCATTTTCTCCTAACTCCCTAGATTCCCAGCCATCCAGAGGAAAATGGAAACTTGGTGTTTCTTAAGGAGGCTTTAAATATCCATATTTGTTCTTTCCTCTTCCTTGCCTGGAAAATTTGTATTCACCATTCCAGAATAAATCACCTTGAGTTACCCCCTTTGTGAGACTCACTTGTACTGGTTGGTACGTGCCACCCAAGCTTGGATCTTACTTATCTTTAGGATTACACTTGACTACTGGTCTGTAGTATTGGTGCATAACTCTGCCTTTCTCAAAAGACTGAAAACTCAGAGACACCAGATTTTTGACTTAATGTAAGCACTGAAATTTTTAATGAGAGTTGGGGAGCTGTCTTGGCTCAGTTTAAACTGTTAATTGAGACTGGCCTTGGTAGGAGTTCAGTGTTAGTGCCTACCAGTTGTTAAATCTTGAGATTTCTAACTCCTCTTTATGTCAGATTTTCTATCTCTAAAAGGAAGATGATCACAAAATACCGATCTAGTTGGTATGTTATGAAAATAAGTTACTATGGGTAAAATATTTAGATAGCACCTGGAACAGTGATACTGCCTTTTGGGTTATTATAATTTATTACCACTATTATTGTCTGTCTACAAGCAGAGGTGTTAAGATGGCTAAGAAGATGCTCAAGAAATATTTACAGCGGGGTGGTGGTGGTGCACACCTTTAGTCCCAGCACTTGGGGAGGGGGTGTTAAGGCAGGGGGAATCTCTGAGTTCAAGGCCAGCCAGGTCTACTGAGCAAGTTCCAGGATAGCTGGGGCTATACAGGGCAACTCTGTCTCAAAAAAAAAACAAACAAACAAAAAAACAAAAACAAAACAAAAAACAAAAACAAAAAAAAATGAAGAAGAAGGTGAGGAGGAGGATGAAGGTAAAGAAGAAGAAGAGGAAAAGAAGAGGAAGAAGAATATTTATGAGGATAAAGGAATCCCAGACTTATTCTCCTCCATTTCTTCCTATCCTCTGGATTTTTATTATTTAATCCTACCTCCAAAATCCTGCCTATGTGTCACTTCTTTGAGATTGTCAAACCAATGGAAAACTTACTCTGTATTAAGTGTTGAAGGTGATTTAGTTGTTATGGACAGTGAGTGAGAGAATTTATAGAAGTGTCATCAACATGAGCTATTTAGGAAAATCCCCCAGCTCCCCCTTTGGTTTTATTACACTTGGAGGATAGTTGTAGATTCTATTATATGTCAGTTTCTGACCGATCCACACTTCACATATTATCAGTGTTGAACTATACAGTGACTTTTTAAATAGCTATGGATAGGCAACGACTGTAATTTGCTTTCAGGATTCCTATATATCAGTATTGACCAAGCACACAAACATCAGCTAACAAGCATGGACAAGTGACCTGGGGATGGCATTGGTGAGTGATTAAATTTTGTTAGGAGGAAAAGATGGTGTTGCAGAACTAGGGTAACCATCTTTCTGTGTAGGGCTGAGGCCTTGGCTTTGTCTGTAGATCCACTGATTAAATTTCCCAGTTGGCTCTTTTTCTATCTCCCTGCATATTTTTCCTTCTTCTGTTTTTCTTCAGCTTTATTTTCTATACTAAGAACACTTAGCACATGATGTACCTTCCACAACATGTTAAAGGTACAACCCAATATTGTTAATGTTAGGTACAGTTCTCTTAGTTACTTTTCTATTGCTATAATAAAACCTGATGACCAACAGTAACTTGGGGAGGAAAGGGTTTCTTTCAGCTCACAGCTCTCAGGTCACACTCAGCCACTGAGGAAGGACAGGGCAGGAACTCAAGCCAGGAACCTAAAGGTAGGAACGAGAGCAGAAGGCATGGAGGTGGGCTGCTCATTGTCTTCCTCCCAATAGTTTCCTCAACCTGCCCTTCTATGTGCAGATCCACCTGTCCAGGGTAGTACTGACCTCAGTGAGCTGGCCTTCCTGTGTCAGTCATTCATCAACACGATATCCCTCTTCCCATGTGTACTGGCTGGTTTTGTGTCAACTTGACACAAGCTGGAGTTAGCACAGAGAAAGGAGCTTCAGTTGAGGAAATGCCTCCACAAGATCCAGCTGCAAGGCATTTTCTTAATTAGTGATCAAAGGAGGAGGGCCCCTTGTGGGTGGTGCCATCCATGGGCTGGTAGTCTTGGGTTCTATAAGAGAGCAAGCTGAGCAAGGCAGAGGAAGCAAGCCAGTAAAGAACATCCCTCCACGGCCTCTGCATCAGCTCCTGCTTCCTGACCTGCTTGAGTTCCAGTTCTGACTTCCTTTGGTGACCAACAGCAATGTGGAAATGTAAGCTGAATAAACCCTTTCCTCCCCAACTTGCTTCTTGGTCATAATGTTTGTACAGGAATAGAAACTCTGATTTAGACACCAGATTTGTATCAAGTTAGTAAAACCCAACCAGGATGCTGGTGTTGCACAGATCTCTAAAATTCTTTCATCTTGTATGTTGAGGCTTTTTATTAATGGAGTAACTGTTCCCCATGTTCCAGTTTTGTAACCACTGTGCCACTCCTGAGGTTTCAAAAGTCTATTTTATACCTTATGCAACTGGCAGCATACAGAACTCTCCCTTTATTCTGGCTTCTATTGCTTAGCACAATGTCCTCCAGCTTAATTCATATCTTTTCACATTGTGGGGTTGCTTTCCCACATGAAAGCCAAATTCCAAACATCTCTCTCAGATAGTTGTGCTCACAAGCTGCTTGATATTTGAATTTCCTTAGAATGAAGCCAGACAGAAAAGGCTTTTGAGAAAATAGCCAAAGAGAGAAATCTTCATAGCATTTCTTCTATTGTTGTATAATGGCCTTACCCACACCAATTTGAACAAAAGTGTCACATATCTATAGTTCTATCAATTGTATTTCTGTGTATATTATAATCATTTTATTGTATTATGTATTTAATTAAAATATACAATTACAGGACAATATTATTGGATTATGTGTTATTTAATTAAAACTGGTAATTACATTCAGAAATATAACCAGAGAGAGTCAGAGGATAAATTTTGACGGAATAGCACTTATTGGTGGAAGGCAAGCTCCTGGCATACTGGAGTCTTTCCTAGAGCGTTGGAATCAGTCTTTTGTAGAATGAATGGAATCTATCAGGATTCCCTCCAGTAAGTCATGTGAAGACTGATGAGAAGCTGAGAGGATGTCTTGTATCATTGACTGGATTTGCAGAGCCCATATTGAATCCTTTATGATAATATTTTCCTGCCTATGTTTGTATTCGGTTAGTCCAGTCTCCAAAATGAGTTCATTCACATTGCCACACTCTTGTGGAATCCCAGTGAGCAGACATATTCTCCTCTTATCAGATTAAAAAAATATATATAATTTCCAGATAGGTTGAGATTACTAACTATGCTAAAGTCACGTGGCTTGAGTGTAACCCAGTGGAGACTAGAACTCAGCTCCTCCCTGGTGCCCGCTACAGGTCTCTCTTCTGCTTTGTCTTTCTAAACCAAGAAGTTGGCTAAAGAAAATCCAAAGACTGCTCAACCATGGTCTGGGTTGTGACACACTGTCACTATCATACATAAACCATCCATTCTACTGCCAAGAGCTGTCTACTCACTTGGAGCACATGGCCACTGGGAAGGCTTAAAGGAGAGGAGACCGAGTAGGGGACCAATTAATTTCATATTGGTTGAACAAATATTTCATGGTACCTTTGGGTTTATCCCCTTCTCTCTTGGTGAGTGGTCACAGCCTCCTTTTGACCGATTGATTTGGAGTGCTGGGCGTCTTTCTCTCACCACACTAGCTGCCAGTTTTCCAGGCTTTTTCCCGGGGTGGGATGAGGTGAGAGGTGAGTCGTTTATAAATATGACTTCTCCAAGTGTTGCAGGCAGGCTGAACGCTCAGAAAGCCCTTCTGTGCTCGGAGCCCCCTTTCATGTCTTAGAAATCCTGATTTATTTCAGGACAGGGAAAATCTGAGCCAGTTTGCAGGGTGGAAATTAAAATCTTAAAGCTATGCATGAAAATCAAATATTCCAAATGGCCTGGTTTAAACATCACCCTGCACCGCTGATCAAATGTAGAAGTTCTTGAAAAGAAATGGGGATTTATGACTATGTGTAGGGCCGGGGAAAGGCTCAGTGAGTATTTATGGGTCACTTCAAGGAACTTCACTGACTGTACTTAAATCTGCTTTTGTGCCCTCGGGTTTCTGCTTTGGAGATTTCAAGCCTGCAAATGCTTATAGATCGGAAAACATGTGGGTTTGGTTGCAGTCTGTTAACTTCAGATTTGGAGGTAGGGACTATATATATTTATTTGGACACATTTATCACACAGCATACATATGTTTTTATTCCCTCAGATTTATGCCTGACTATCACCAGGGCAGAAGCTTTACTTTATTTATCTGTGTATCCTGCCTTGGGTGCTCTACCGAGTCTTAGTATTTAGCGACTTTTAGTTGAGCATCCCCTTGTGCTAGGTCCTCTGCTAATGGCAGGGGGAGGCGATGAGACAAGTGGAGAATGGGAATTTTCCAAACCAATGTTACCTTCCAGCTCACAAGAGTCCAATGAAAAACTGCAAAAGGCCCAAACCACCTATCTATACAAATTTCCTCCTTCTTTGAAAACTTGAGGAACAAATAATTTTTCATACATATCTCAGGTACATGGGGAAGAAGCAGGGAGGCCGAGGTCAATTTATTCTTCAGCCAGTGAGGAACGATGTGAGCCCATAGGGTCCTGGATATGGATGGCTTGGTGACAATGGTGTAAGCATCATCTCAGTGAGTTTTGTGGTATTGTTGTAGCTACTTTCACATAAATCTTCCCACTTACAATGCTGGCCTTCCTCCTAGAAAGCCTTTCTTCCATTTCTTTTACATTTTATTATTTATTAAAATTAAATATTTTTGTTAATTGAGAATTCAAATATATATACATATATGCATACATTGTGTACATTGTATATGTATATATGTATACAACATATACAACATATACAATGTACACAATATGTACAACATATACATATACCACATATACCTCATATACAACATATACCTCAGATACACATACAAATACATAGACATATAAATATACATCAAGTATAATTTTGAGATTTATCCTGAGTGCTGGGCATTTTTCACTCAGCATGTTATCTGTCATATTCACCTCCAGGTTCTCCCTTAGATTCCTTCCAGATCCACTCCCACTTGCCCGCTCACCATCCAACTTCCAGTCCTCTTTATTTTTTATATTTAATAAGATGTCAACTCCAATCTTCCCTGTCCATATACTGCTGTGTATTAGACTCCTCCACTGAATCATGGTTGACCTACCAGGAGCCACACCCTTAAGAAAACTGACTCTTCCTCCTTTAGAAGCCATCATCTCATCCACAGGTTATGGGTGAGGGACTGGGCGCACACTGATTGCCTTTGCTTTGTGCAGGAAGCCACGTCTGCTGTGCGTTCCTGAGTGCAGCTGTTGTGTCCTATCCATAAGACACTGTTTAACACTGCTTCTTCCTTATAGTTGGCTCTTACAACCCTTCCAGTCCCTTTTCTGCCATAGTCCCTGAGTTTGTGGAAGACTGTGATGTGTGTAGATGTGCATTTGTAGCTGAGCACCCCACAGCCATTTCTCCTAAATACTTTGACCACTTGGTAATTTTGTTGCATTAACCACCACTCACTGCATGAAGAAACTCCTCTGATGAGGTCTGAGAGCTACACTAATTTATTGATATAGGATATACAGTTAGAAAGCAGTTTGATAGTAAGTCTATTTAGTAAAATAACTATAGTAGATGACCCCTGGGAACCAAGAGCTTCCCAAACATGGGTTTGGGGTTTGCAATACCAAACATGTATTTCCTTCTTTAAAGTGAGCCTTAAATCCACTCAGAAAATCAGATGTCAATCCCATAATATTACTTCCATTTTTTTTTTGGAGAAATGGGTCCTTAGTGCCTTTCTTGAATGTGATATTTAAGCACTTGCATTGCATATCAAGTTTTCTGCACATGTCAGATGTTGAGTTCCTCAAGACAACTTCCAAATAGCAATAAACAGCGATTCTCATACAAATAAAATTCCAAAGTATAAGCAGGTTGTATTTATGTATTTAGTGTATTTACACACACACACACACACACACACACACACACACACATATATATATATATATATATATATATATATATATATATCCATACACATGTATACATAACAACTAATAAAAAAAAAAAAAGGCCATGAAATCGAAAGGGAGCAAGAAGGGGTATATACAGACTTGGAGGTGTGTGGAGAAAAGGAAACAGAGAAATGAATGAATTATATATTATAATCTCAAATGCTAAGTGATAAAAGAAACAAAACAAAAGCAGGCCCTTTGCTTACATTCAAGCTCTGGACACTTGTCCCGGACCTTCTGACTCCCCCACATCAATGAGTCACCAAACCCTTCACTTTTCATCCTTAAATATATCCCACTGCTCCACCTATCATAACCCCCGAGACTGACCACTGTACTGCAGAGGTCGCCACAGTCTTTTGTCTCCTAACTGGTTCGTTGTTTATGTTCAAAAAGGCCCGTGTCTCCCCCTCCTTGGAGCTCTTCTGTAATCCCAGTGCAGCTGAAGTGATGCTCAGACCTCCAGGTCCCTCCATCTCTCCAACCTGTGAGCTGTCCTTGCTTCCCGCTATTCAGTTACATGGACCTCTTCTTTGCCAAGTACATTTCTGCTTCATGATGCCTTCTTTACCAGGAATGTCCCTACCATTCTCCAGCCAGCCAGCTCCTGCTCAGTGTTTAGATGTTAGCTCAGACATGCCATTCATCACATTCATGGGCTTTCCTGAAGTCTTGAGAGTCTTTTCACAAGTGTTTCTTCTTTTTCTTTTATAGTATCTATCACAATTTGTATTGATTGGTTGACTGGTTTGTAGGTTGGTTTCTTTAATGCTTGTTCCTTCACTGGAATATAAGGCTTACTGGGGGAGAGATGTACCCTTCTGGCATTTGTCACTATTATGTGTACAGTGTTAAGTGAGAGCCTGAGATTACAGGAGGCATTTGCTTAACATTTATAATAGTTTAAATAAAAATAGTAGTTTAAATTAAAAAACCAATAGAATAAATTATTCAAGTATGTCTCACATCAGTACATATTTTTATTTAGTGTGTTTCTGAGTAAAGGAAACCTATGTATATGTGGGTGTGTGAGGGCATTGTGATTGTATGTGTGTGTGTGTACATGTGTGTGCATGCATATGAGCATGGATGTGTGTGCATATATGCATGTTTTCCTATGAGTGAATTATTAACATATCCATTGGCTTTAAATTTTCTTTAATTCTCAAAATTCCAACAACATGTGCATGGCCCTAGTTGCCCCATTTATGAGAACCTGAGATACCTATCTTCAGTCCATGTGCCCATGAAGGGTCCCTCAGGTCTGCTACCCCAGGTGAGAACTGGTCCCCTCACGTTGGCAAGAGCTGTTCTATAAGCTGTTGCTGCCTAATTTATTATCTAAGTAAACTGTGACAAGTGGAGAGTCGGGTGACTTGGTTGATCTAGAACAATGTCTTTACCACCGGTCAAAGAATAGAGATGAAATAGCTAGGAAAGCTGAGCAATTCAAAGTATAGGCCCAGCCAATGCTCATCGCGGGTAACCACACTTAACACCCTGTCCTGGGTTTGAAGTGCCCTACTGGTCATGAGAACAGGAAGTCCAAACACTGCCAACTCAGTGCACATGAGATTCTCTTCCAGAATGCTACCCAGACAGTACATTTACTTGAAAGAAACCATGCTAAGTGAGTATAAACAATTGTGACCTACCTGGCACTTATGTATGTATGTATGTATGTATGTATGTATGTATTTTTATGTTTCTGAACACCTCTGACACAGGTTTCCCCTTGAGGGGATTTAACTTTCCCTGTACTCACCTATCTTCCTGTCTTGAGACAGGGAGAATTTTCACATGGACTGTAGCTGACCCTGAAGGTGCTCTGTGACTTGGGTACTGAAGGACAGGAAAGTGTCAGGACAAATCTGCTCAGCCGACCCTGGAAAGGAATGCTGGGGACCTTCCAGAGCTGCTCTAGCTGGGGCTCACTGAACTGCCTGTAGGTCCTCACCAGGACCCTGGGCTTGTTTTTCCTTATGTTTGAGATGTTGCAGCCCTGCTTCCATGAGCTCTTATGAGCCTTCTTGCTACCTGGACCCTTTACGTAGCCATGAACACTGCCCTCTGTGTCCAGGACGGAGCTGTCACCAAAGCTCATTTCTATTCCTTGCCTACAGTGCTAATTTGCTCTTTCTGCTGAGAGCACTTGTCAGGCTTTTGAGAAATCTAGCATCAAAAATGAAGGGACGTGTCTATCTATACCACCAACATCTTCTGTCTCCAGGCCATATGGGAGAGAGGACTCTGTGCAGTTGAGCCAGACATATGTCATGGATCCTGAAGATGTCTTGTTTACCATGCAGTCTTCACAAAGGACATAGCAACTAAGAGCCTATGATCTGCACATGGAGCTGTTTTTCCAAAATCCAAACTCACTAACTATGAAGCTTCAAGGCATTTGCCTATTCTCCCCACCCCCAGTTAGCATATCTGTACAATGGGTATAATGGTAATATCTGCTTCACAGGACTTACACTTATTGAGCTAATATTTGTGAAGTACATGAGATGGCTAAGTGCTCAGTATTGCATTCTTTGCAGAATCCTGTTGCAGAATATTTGATCACATTGTCAACCCTGAAATTGTGTTAGTTACCAAAAAATCCTGTTTCTAGTTATTTACCACAAAATTCTATTTCTGGTTGTGGTGTGGTTCACTCTTAGCACCCTTTGGCTGGACTGCAGACATGCCCTTAGAACACACCTTTAATGCTAAACAACAAAGGTTAAGTTAGTTTGTAGAAGGACGTACCCATGCTTGAAAGTGATATCTAATTGAGTGACAGACAAAGTGATGAATCAGAGAAAGATTTGACAGAAGATAATATGCCTAACTATCACAAGAAGAAAGAAGAAAGGGAAAAGAAAGAGGCAGTTTTACTGGGAGAGTTGTACAGAGACCGACTGAAGAGAGAACAAGCTATACTCACTCCTTGCCTGGGGTACCAACTTCCTCTTTCTACTGAGAGCACTTGTCCGGCTTGTGACAAATCCAGCATCAAAAATGAAGGAATGTGTCCCTCTACACTACCACCATCTGCTACCATCTCTAGGCCATCGGGAGAGAAGTCCTTTAGACATGTCCTTAGTAAACACTTTTAATACTGGAAAAAGAGAAGAAGCCAGAAGATAAGGTCAGATTGCTAGAGTTAGTTTGAGGCCAAGCAGAGTAATTTAGGAGAGGCCAAGAGTGAGAAGCCAGATTGAATTACTCAGGTTGGAGAGGAGTTTCAGCCAGAACAGCTGAGCTGAATCAGCCAGAAAGAGTTCAGAAAGAACTAGGAAGGGGTCAGCTTATTCAGCAGTAATTCTCAGAGGCTGAAAACATTTTAGGCCTAGCAAAGATTGTATGGAGGCTAGAAGCCTCCAGGCCTAGGTCTAGGTTAACAAATGGAGCCTTGGAGACAACAATTAATTCAGGAGAATAAAAGAAACTTTTACATAATCCAGCTGCTTTAAACTCCTATAATTTTTCCTCAGGCCTTTGTTTGTTCTTTGAGTAAATGTTTTCAAAGATGTGTCCCTTGGGTACCTTGCTTGGCACTGGGCACAGACATTGCCTAGGACACTGTGTCAGTAGTGTTACATGTTTGAATTCTGTTTAAACTCCACTTGACTACTGAAGGAAGTGAGCTTTGATTTGATTTCAATTTACTTGTAGGAGGCCAATGCACTACCTACTGCTCCTATCAAGCTGTTTTTAAAAGTATGCACTTTTCGGTGATAGAAATAAAATACCAATGACGTCTGCTCACTCTTCAGATTCAGTCTTCATCCTTCCCTCATCCTTTTTGTGCCCCAAGAGGGTGGATTCAAGAGCCTGTGTTTTATCCTGTGGTGTTCAGCCAATGCAAATGGCTGGCAGCTTAGTGGTAGACTGAAAGACTGGCTTCTTTATTTGTACCCCTCACTGCTCTGTGGAGCTGGCTTTTCCTGGTTCCTACTCTCTGAGCACCTTTGTCTTGTGACTGTTCTAGGCGCTACTCCAGTTTGTTCCTCTTTTGCTTCGAAAAGCAGTAATGGCTCTTTCATATGCTGCTTGTGTATAACTGTTTTATTGTTACTGTTGTATAGATGATTTCCCCATTTTATTTATCTATTTTCAGAATTATAAGATAATTGTTTTCGTATTTAATTCTTTGAGAATTTCATACATTGTAGTTTGGTCACATTCACCTTTTGCTGCTATCTCCTCCCAGGTCTATCCTTTGTTACACACACACACACAACTTTGTGTTTTTATTTATTTATTAATTAATTAATTTATTTATTTATTCAAAGCTAGTTAAAACGTTGTTTTGGGGGGCAGTTTGTACACTACCGTCTAGTTCTTATTTATTAATGTATTCAGTGCAACCAGCGACTCTAATTGGCGCTGCCCATCTACTCTTGTGTGTGGTACAGAGACTCTATCCTATCTTTCACCTTAAATAGTTCATTAATCATTTTAATTGCTTGGGCATCATAATCATTCTTTTAAATTACAGGATAGTGTTCCTTTGAGACTTATTTAAGATTTTTCTCCATTACAATGGACTATTTTCCACATTTTGGCTGCACTTATAACACATTCCGGTAAGTATAATCTTTGGCATATTAAGTGGCACATTTGGCTATGACCTCATAAGTGGATTATTGTACTGATTAGACCAGAAATCTCATTCTCAAGGAATTAAGTTAAAGGAAATGAATATTTTGTGACTCTCACTCTTATTCCCAAATTCCAAAATCAGGAAATTTATTTCAAAAGATAATCAGTTGTATTCTTTAAAGAACATATTTTTTTTTTGATTCACATTTTTTTTATTTTCTTTATTTACATTTCAAATGCTATCCCGAAAGTTCCCTATACCCCCCCGCCCCTGCTCCCTTACCCACCCACTCCCACTACTTGGCCCAGGCCTTCCCTTGTGCTGGGGCATATAAAGTTTGCAAGACCAAGGGGCCTCTCTTCCCAGTGATGGCNGATTAGGCCATCTTCTGCTACATATGCAGCTAGAGACANAANCTCAGGGGGTACTGGTTAGTTCATATTGTTGTTCCACCTACAGGGTTGCAGCCCCCTTCAGTTCCTTGGGTACTTTCTCTAGCTCCTCCATTGGGGACCCTGTGTTCCATCCAATAGCTGGCTGTGAGCATCCACTTCTGTGTTTGCCAGGCACTGGCATAGCCTCACAAGAGGCCACTATATCAGGGTCCCTTCAGCAGAATCTTGCTGGCATGAGCATTAGTATCTAGGTTTGGTGGCTGATGATGGGATGGATTCCCAGATGGGGTAGTCTCTGGATAGTCCATCCTTTCATCTTAGCTCTAAATTTTGTCTCTGTACCCTGCTTGTGGACGTTGTACATCGTGGTGCGGAGCCTAGTGCGCACCACGATGTACAACGTCCACAAGCAGAGCTGAGTAGTACTCCATTGTGTAAATGTACCACAGTTTCTGTATCCATTCCTCTATTGAGGGACATCTGGGTTCTTTCCAGCTTCTGGCTATTATAAATAANGCTGCTATGAACATAGTGGAGCATGTGTCCTTATTACCAGTTGGAATATCTTCTGGGTATATGCCCAGAAGAGGTATTATTGGGTCCTCCGGTAGTACTATGTCCAATTTTCTGAGGAACCACCAGACTGATTTCCAGAGTGGTTGTACAAGCTTGCAATGGAGGAGTGTTCCTATTTCTCCACAACCTCGCCAGCATCTGCTATCACCTGAATTTTTAATCTTAGCCATTCTGACTGGTGTGAGGTGGAATCTCAGGGTTGTTTTGATTTGCATTTCCCTGATGGCTAAGGATGTTGAACATTTTTTCAGGTGTTTCTCAGTCATTTGATATTCCTCAGTTGAGAATTCTTTATTTAGCTCTGTACCCCATTTTTTAATGGGGCTTTTTAAGTTTCTGGAGTCCAGCCTCTTGAGCTCTTTGTATATATTGGATATTAGTCCTCTATCAGATTTAGGATTGGTAAAAATTCTTTCCCAATCTGTTGGTGGCCTTTTTGTCTTGTTGACTGTCTTTTGCCTTACAGAAGCTTTGCAATTGTATGAGGTCCCATTTGTCAATTCTTGATTTTACAGCACAAGCCATTGGTGTTCTGTTGAGGAATTTTTTCCCTGTGCCCATATCTTCGAGGTTTTTCCCTACTTTCTCCTCTATCAATTTCAGTGTCTCTGGTTTTATGTGGAGGTCTTTGATCCACTTAGAATTGAGCTTTGTACAAGGAGATAAGAATGGATCAATTCTCATTCTTCTACATGATAGCTGCCAGTTGTGCCAGCACCATTTGTTGAAAATGCTGTCTTTTTTCCACTGGATGGTTTTAGCTCCCTTGTCAAAAATCAAGTGACCATAGGTGTGTGGATTCATTTCTGGATTAAAGAACATATTTTAAACACGTACAGTTATTTTTCCATTCTTGTTCCATATATTTTTTACTTCCTATTTATTTTTTTCTATCTATTCCATCTACTTTTTTGGATTCAGTGCTGACCTTGCTTTTATAAATAAGGCATCATTATTACATTACCTTTCATAGTGACATTGGTTTTTCTAAAGTGTTATGCGAAGGAACAGAGACTGAGGAAATGGCCGAACAATAACCAGCCCAACTTGAGACCCATTCCATGGGCAAGCAGAAACCCCTGATATTATTAATGGTATCCTGTAATACTTGTATACAGGAATCTAGCATGGCTGTACCTTGAGAGGTTCCACCTAGCAGCTGACTCAGACAGATGCAGACACCCACAGTCAAACAGTGATGGAACTTGGGGACTCTTATGGAAGAATAGTACGAAGGATTAAGGGATTCAGAGGGGATAGGGACTCCACAGGCATGCCAACAAAGTTAACTAACCTGGACTGTTAGGGCTCTCAGAGACTGAACCACCAACCAAAGAGCTTACATGAACTGAACATAGGCCTCCCTGCACATGTATAGCAGATATGCAGTTTGGTCTCAATGTGGGTTCCAAACAATGGGAGCAGGGGTGGCAGGGAGCTATTCCAAAGCTGTTGTCTGTAAGTGGGATATATTCTTCTAGCTGGGATATCTTGTCTGGCCTCAGTGGGAGAGGAGGATGCACCTAGCCTGGAAGAGACTTGATGTACCAGGGTGAGGTGATACCCTGAGCCCCTCCACCTGCTCAGAGGAGAGGGGAAGGGAGATTGGGAGAAAAGAACCGGAAGGGTGGTAATGAGTGGAATGTAAAGTGAATAAGTAAAATAAAAATTAAGTTCCCTTGGTCATGGTGTGTCTTCACAGCAATGAAACGCTAACTAAGACAACACTGTATACTTAAGGTATAAATCAAGTTGTTGTTGGTCTGGAAGTTTCATCCAGGTAGCTTTCCCAAAGCTAGAGGGTGCTGTGCATGACATCAAAGGAGAAAAGCAGTAATCAGTCTTTCACAGTTGTGAACCCAGAGTGCTACAGTAACAGCAAACTTGGCAAGGCATGCCTACCTGTGCAGTAGGAGCATTTATGTCATGTGAGTAACCACTTTCTGATTGTTTTTAAAGCCCATTCCACAACCCATGCCTGACATCCTTCCTGGGGCAAGGAACATATAGTTAGACAGAGGACAAACCTGTAGAGAAACCCTTCCTATTATTCTGCTAAATTGACACGGTATTAAAGTCATTCCTAACGACTATACAGTAAGGCAATTCTCAACCCTCATCGGAGAAACATCTTCCTGATGGTAACTAACACAGAGACCCACAAGCGGTCAAGGAGCAGGGGATAAGGGACTGGAGGATGCTCAGCCAACAATGAAAACTTATATCACAGATTTCCTCACAAGTCTCAGGTGGAGAGAATAGAAGAGATAGTCTAATGGGGGAAACTACAAGAAAGTGCATTTTCTGGACCCAGAAGGCCAATTACACATATGAACTCACAGCAGCATGCTTGTTACTGTCGATATCTTGTGTGCCGTGGGATCTTTAAAATTAATTTTTCTTTTTAAAATACTACATTGTCATCATACTTATCCTCTTTAACTGAGATTTTTCTTCATAATTATTTAAGATAGGGTATCACTAGGCACCTGAAGCTGTGATCCTCCTGGCTCAGCCTCTTGGGTACTGGAATTAGAGGCTCATGCCACACTATTCAGCAGTGAACTGAGTTTTTAGTGACCCCTTAATTTTTTATCTTGGCTGTGAGGGGTGTGTTCTTGCTTTCATTCGCCTTGCGTTCTTAGCATGGTCCAGCCCTGGGAAGCCACCAGGATATCTGATTGTTTCTTGGCATGCTTTATTTTACCATACCTTACATATGGAGAGCTTTGGAAGAGATGCCGCACACCTCACGCCCCTCTTTGTATAAGCGCAGCTTCCCATGCTCTCTGCTGCCTGCCTGAAGCATTTCTGAGGTGGAGGTTTTGGTGACCGTGCCTCAGAACTCTTTGTTTGATTACCACTTTATTATGATTGCCTTCCCTTCTACAAATACTATCTAAATATTATGATGAGAAATAAAAAAAAATAAAACAAAAATACGGAAAGATGAAAGAGGAAAACCCACCATCCATTCTTCTTTCTCCGGGAACAAAAGAACAAAACAGTTCTGGGTTTGCATAATTGACTGCAGCTGTACACACACACTAGCACGGTAAAAGCCCAGTGGCTGCCCTCTCCACGAGGCCTGGATACCTACCTGTGCTAGCTTTGCTTGTACCCAAGGCAAAGTGTATGGAGGCCGAAGGGAACCAGGCTTCTTGGCTGAAACAAGAAGATGTTTTTCCTTTGAATTATTCAATGGTGCTGAGCCTGTGGAGTTAACACTTTTGTCTTTTTGGTTTCCACACACTGCCTTTGTAGGTTTCATCTCCTAGGTAGGAAATGGGACTTTCTGAAAGTTGGCCCATGCGTGTGAGATCCTTCAAGTCTGTTGCGATCTCGGGTTATCCATAGATGTGAATGTGTGTATCCTCAGTTTATAGATAGACTTATAGACTAGGACCAATCATGAAGTTAAACATAAGATCTTGGGTCTTCAACTTCCAAGATGTTTCTAGGAGACTAGAAAAAGAAGACTCTTCTAAGGATGGACTTCAAACAAGTCAGAAAGTCTACACTAGGTGCTTAGCACCTCCGAAAGGTCTGGATGCAAGGCACATGGGTCAACACTGTGGATGTGAAATCAGAAGTCCTAGTTTCCAAATGACATTCCGGTTATCTCTTTGACCTTGGGCAGGTCCCTTGTACTCTCTGAGCCTAAGATATTTCTCCTATGACTGAGACAGAGATGAAATCATTGATTCTCCTTTAGGGTATGTTGGTATTTGGGAGCATTTCTTCAGTCAGCGTGGTCATAGGTAGCTGCCGGTAACATGGGTAACAGGAGAACAGCCTCCTGTGAACTGCTTCCCTGTGGATGTCACTAAGCTAGGCTGTGGTGCTGGGAGCTCTCACCACCTCCTCTTCCACCAGAGTCCTTGAACGGTGTACACCTCCCATGCACAGTCCTGGGGACATGTTTGTGTGTGAACGTGATGTGCAGGCATTGAACTGAATTCAGAAGAATGTTTCAGGTTTGCTCTTGGCAGAGTCCTCTTTCCCCTGCTCCCTTATGAAGGACTGGAAGGCCAAGGGAGGCCTCGCATGGCTCTTCTTGGCTGTTGTCTCCTTCTTTAAACAATGGCTGGATGCGTTCTGAGGAAACAAGAGGAAACATATGGATTGAATTTCCCCTAAGCACACTGCAGCTAAGAGTGGGTTGGAGGCTGGCGGGAGAGGGAGTGGTGTGTGTGTGTGTGTGTGTGTGTGTGTGTGTGTGTGGTGTGTAAGCTTTGGCACAGCAGGTCAGGAAAACTAGTGAAACCAGAGTATCAAGCAAAGTGGGCAGGAGGGTCCATTAGCAGTGGCCAGGTGTACTTTACACTAGCCACACTGGAGCAGGACTTTACAGAGGGTCCATGGCATCTAAGATGTATATGATAGGATGTGAAGAAGAAACAGTTATTGCACTGTGCAGAGGAGTGCACAATTTTGCATTCTCAAGGGTCTGAAGGTCAAGGAATCCTTCCTGAGGAAGTTAGGTCTAACTCTGTCCTGTACCTCCTGCAGTGGGACTGACAGTTTGGGACTCAATTAGGTTTAACTAAGACAGCATTAAACAGTGGGAGTGAGTCCTACTTCTGTTCCAAATTACTCAGGAGAGGTAATGGGACTCTCGATGCCATATGTGCAGATGGCAACGTAGGGGACAAGGGAGGGGAGGGTGGGATTGTGCCTCTGCTGTCATGTGGGCTATGTTTTCTCTCACATGACTGATTCTGCTGTCTCTTCGCTGCCTGGGCTCCCAGTGACATGAGACCTAAGCTTACAAGCTCATAATCCCTCAGGACTGACAAGCCATGTAAAGTTCCTCTGCCATAAATGCATGATAATTGAATATAGTAAGTCCTACAAATTGAGAGTAAATTCCTGACTGTTGGTGTGGTTCATTCTGAGTACTCACCATCCATTCCCCATGGGAAGCCATCAGCCCCCTTCCCGCCACCTTCTAAATGAGTCTCTTCAGTCTATGTGTGTCACTAACAATAGTAAGAGATGTTCCCACCTCATTCTTGTCCCCCAGATTAGCTATCTGGCTTGATATTTTACTGACAATTTTCCATCTCTTCTGGACTGGGTTTTGGATTGGTGTTCCATGGGGGAAGAAATGGCTCTATTGGGCTTAGCCTTCATTTGTAGCTATTTTTTCTGTTTTATTCTGGCTTTATGCTCAATGTTTTAAGCCTAATTTTCTTCATCTTTCACATGAAGGGACTGTATGAAACCAGTGGCCACTACTAGTTTCCATGGGCAGTGGTGATTTTGTACTTTAGGATCACTCATGCCTGCAGGTCTGAATACAGGCATCTAGTGGGCAGAAACCAGAGATGTGACTGAACACATCCCCAGACTATCTCCTCACCAATGAGTCCATCAGTTTTGACTTGCTCTATTGTTGCTTCTTTGTGAAGTCTGTTCTTTCTCTTTCTGGGTTTTCTTTAAAACATCTGCATAGTATTTATCTCTTTGTAATTACTGATGAGCTACTTCAAAGGGCAGAGAGTAGGTGCACTTAGGAATGAAATGATCAAGTAGATACGTGTAGAATGAAATGATCATAATAGCAGAGCCCTACTCAGTTCTGAGTTATCTACTAGTGTGCATGGGTAACATGGATTCCATGAGAAGAGAGTGCTGGACAAAGGTCCTCAGTGAAACTTCCTTCAGTTGGATAGAATGTTTAATCTAATGCCTGACTTCTGGACTGAAAGAAGTTCACTCAACAGCTTCACTGATGAACTTGAGCTGCCGGGAGATACTTGATAGCAGAACTAACGTTTCTCCTTGTCTTTCTTGATGCCCAGAGCAGCACCTGGCATGCATTAGACAATCAGTATATAGAGTTCACTGATTTGTAAAGCAATTCTATTTAGCTATTGGCAGAGTTAAGGCTCTAAGCAGGTATCAGGACAACTAAACTTTCAGTCTACAGTAAGATTAAACCATAACCAAGATGCCCAAGGTATTAAAAAGAATGCCAGACAACATCCCTTAAATTGTAATCTTGGCAGCTAGTTCGCATCTGCCTTCCCTTTCCCAGGATATCCCTCTTTATTGTACTGTCCAAATCATGGAACTCTTAAAATATGCAGTTGGCTTGACACTGAGCAAGCCGTTTCCTTTCTTTTTGATAAATATTCCAGATTTTGAAAGAACACCTCTAAGAACTGATTTTACAATGAGATTTATTTAAGAAAGGATGTCTATAAAAAGTAAATGTTTTTAATGTCCCTTGGATGACTTAGGAGCCTATGTTTTTTTTTTTTTTTTTTTTTTTTTTTTTTTTTTATAGCCTTGGTGATTACAGACCCTGGGAAATATCTTAAATACAATGGTTACAGG
>NC_034595.1:56410263-56411363 GCF_900095145.1 Mus pahari
AAGAAAGGATGTCTATAAAAAGTAAATGTTTTTAGTGTCCCTTGGATGACTTAGAAGCCTATTTTTTTTTTTTTTTTTTTTTTTTTTTTTTTTTTTTGAAAAGCCTTGGTGAACACAGACCCTGGGAAATATCTTAAATACAATGGTTACAGGTTCTCAAGTGGCATCAGAAATGTGAAGAGTTCACTTGCTATAGTACCTCCCACACACCAGGGGGCACTGTGCAGATTGTAATTATTTTTTTCTTCATAGAGACTAAAGGTTGAGCAGTGGGATTGACAGTCTTCCCCCACAAGGATCTTATAGTGCATCAACCTCTGCACACCATCTAACATCTGTTGCAAACCATTCAATTCTGTTATAGCAGGAAACAGCTGTAGATTCTATATGCTGACATGACTGTTTTAATAAAACTTTATAGACACTGTTCTATGAATTGTACACAATTTTCAGGTGTCGCAAACAGTAGTGTTAATTTTAACATTTAAAATTTTAAAAATCATTCTCTGCTCACAGGCTTTAAAAAATAAGAGGACAGGGGGATATGTGAAATATAGTTTACTGATTCCAGGACCAGTTAATTATAATAAGAATAATAGTAACAGAATATCAATTTACTATTATGTGGTAAGCACTCTATACTTTTTATAACCTATTTTTCAAGTGATAAATGAAGACTTAGAATGTTCATTTGGGAAGTGGTACAAAGTTAGGAAATAGAGGAGCTGAGACTTGATTACCTAATCTGCCGATCTCGGGCTCTGGCTCTCTGGTCAGTAGCCTAATCTCTCACCAAAAGCCTGCACTTCCAGACTAATCTGCTATTGAATGACTCATGGTTAAGGTCTTCAAGCTTGAGGACTAGGCAGATGTCTCAGTGGGTAAAAGTGTTTGCTCTACAAGTCTGATGTCTGGGTTTGATTCCTTGAATTCACACGGGAGAAGTTGAGAGGTGACTCCTACAATTTGTTCTATGTGCACCATGGCAAGTTCATACCTGTTCTCTCTGTCTCTCTGTCTCTGTCTCTGTCTCTGTCTCTGTCTCTGTCTCTGTCTCTCTCTCTCTCTCTCTCTCTCTCTCTCTCACACACACACACACA
>NC_034595.1:56411388-56413675 GCF_900095145.1 Mus pahari
CACACACACACACACACACATATGCACACGCACATGCACCATATATACACATAGTAATAATTAATATAAATTAAGTTAATAAAAATAAAAAAGACTTCCAGGCTTGGTAAAGAGAACCTTGCTAAGAATTAAGAGACCTGAGTCTTGGCCTTACCCACGCCAATAATTCTGTTCTTCAGTGATCTTGTGGGGAAATTTTCTTCAATTTTCTGAGCCTAGTTTTCTTCATCTATCACGTGATGGGACTTATATGAAACCAGTGGTCCCCACTAGTTTCCAAGGGCAGTGGTGATTTTGTTCTTTCAGGACTGAGTACAGGCATCCAGTGGGTAGAAACCAGAGATGCGGCTGAACATCCCACAGTGTGTCCAACAGCCACATGTGGTGGTTAATTCTGTCAACTTGATGGTTCACTAGTGAGATCTACCTTTAGATATGTCTGCCAGAACCTTTCCAGAGAGGATTAGCTAAGCAGGAAAACACTGCTCTCAGGCCCCTCTTCATGTGGGCAGCAGCACCCCACAAGCTGGGGCTAGCATCTTAGGCTGTATACAAGGGAGAACAAGAAAGCCTGCTGAATGCCAGCACCGCCTTCCTTCATGCTTTCCCTCTGGGATGTAAGAAACGCAGCTGCCTGCTGCTGCCACCACCAAAGATCAGATAGGATCACCTCCAGACCCTCCCTGCCTTGATGGATCAGAATTCTTCAAACTGTAAGCCCAAATAAATCTTTCCTCTCAAGTGGTTTCTTAAGTGTTTGATCACCTAACAAAAGCTCACCCCCTAACCAAGAACTGTTCTAAAACAACACTGGTGTCCATGTTGTGAAACCAAGGCTTGGTCCTTCCACTTCCAGAAATCTGAGTCTTTAAAATTGTTTTTCCAGAAATTTATCTAAAATTCAAATGACTTCTTGTTTCTGAATCACATGTTCCTCCTTTGTGAATTAAAAAAAAAAAAAAAAAAAAAAAAAAAGACTAAACAGCATAACCCTGAAGATTCTTTTGGCTTTAAAAGTATCAAGCCTGTGATTAACAGGGGAGTAGTGAAAATAAATGCTATGGTTTTAAATCCAAGATAATGCAAGTCATTTCACATTTTTGTCTGATTAAAACCAGTGCTCAGCAAGTCCTTAATCCCCACAGGAGAAGTTTGCAAACTTGAAGCCTGTCGTGAGCTGAACCCAGGCTATAGAGTCTTTTATTTATTGGTATTATTTTTTAGCCAATAGTGTATGTTAAAATTTTGTGAATTAGGGGCCAACAATGAAAGATGGAGTATATCCAGTAAACATACAGACTTTCAACTTTTTTTATTTTTATTTTTTTAAGCTGGAAGACCTATCAACTCTGGCCTTCAGTTTTGTATGAGAGCAGTTAGGTCAAGCTAAGAAAAGCTGTCTTCTGAATTCCCAGCTCACCAGAGATCTTGCCTCACCGGTTTGGATCCTACCTGACTACTTTTCATTTGTTTGTGTCACCTACCTGAGTGACCCCTCTACTAGGGGATTTGCTGTTTGTATTCTACAATCAACAGTGAGCATGTGGAATACCCAGAAACGCACTCCCTAAGCACTTAGAATTGTGTAATCACAGAATAAAATAAATGACATTAAGTGTATGAGTTGTGGCCAAGCAGCCAAGGGGAGGTTAGGGTAGGGAGAGAAGCCTTTTCGCTGCCTGTGTGAAACAACGAGCAGAAATTTAATGACAGTGTGAGGCAATGGTGTTCTGTGTCTGCCAACTAGCGAATGTGGTCCCGAGCTAGCTTATTGGGAGAACAGTGACCTGATGGGGCACTGGCCAGTCCCCTTCTCACTGATGTACACATATATCTGAATCATCACACTCATTTCCTGGAACAACATTTCATGTGCTCCTTTAAAGAGGATTTGAACAATAGATTCATGAGATGACTTGGAATAGCTTCCCATGAGTGCGATTCCAAATCTGGAACCATTGATTCTGGAGAAGAGATGACTTGGGAGGGAAGGAGGGGTTTCCCCCAGATACTGGCAGCACTGTCTTGAGGGAGAACAGGTAAGCATCATGTCTTCCCACATATATCCTCAGGCTTGCCTTGAGCTCACTGGGATTCTTCAGTCTCCCATTGTTGGAATGGTAGGTGTGTGCCACCGTACCTTAGCTTAGATGGGTAGCTTGGACTGTTGCCTGGGTGTGTCTTATTATTTAGAAAGCTGAAGTTCTCTTTCTTTGTTGGATCTTTGTGTGGTTTAGGTATCAGAGTAATTGTGGCCTCATAGAATGAATTGGGTAGAGTACCTTCT
>NC_034595.1:56413705-56453698 GCF_900095145.1 Mus pahari
TTTCTATTTTGTGGAATACTTTGAGGAGAGTTGGAATTAGGTCTTCTTTGAAAGTCTGATAGAATTCTGCACTAAACCCATCTGGATCTTCTATGCAGTTCAACATTCTAAGGGGGATGTATAGCTCCGCTGTGTTCGTTAAGAGCCCACATACGTGCACATTTAGGCCCAGCTTCCCTTTTTGCTACTGTGAGCTCCTCACAGTGGTACTCTCTCATTTGTTGATAATGGGGGTGTCACTCTTCTGTTATGGTTATTGCAAACACTAAAGAAGACATTTTATGTAAAGGTACTTATCTCTGGCCTTCTCAGCACTATTGACATTTTAGGCTAGGTATCTTACTATTGTGGGAGGCTGACTTGTGTATTCTGATATGCTCTGTCCTCTTCCACACAGCGGTGACCACTGAAACTATCTACACACTTGCCAAATACCTGTTGGAGACACAATTTCCAATTTTGAGAGAAATTAACTTGTTCTTAGCTGACAGCTGGTGCCAAATGCTGGATGTGCAAGTGAGGCCATCTGAGACCTGCAGTCAGTCAGTTCCCTGGCAGAATGCACATGTATGAATGAGCCTGCCAAAACAAAACAAAACAAAAACCAAAACAGAAAAAAAAAACACACCAAAGAACCATATGCATAAAACTGTGAATATTAGATGTCATTTATTATGTCATGTTCACATTCATTCTCCCTTCCTGCTGTCCTGGCCATGTTCCTTCTTCCATTTTGGGTGGATTCATTGCTTCTCCAGTTATTTCTCCATTCTGTTTTCTTATTACACCAATGCCTTTATTCTATTTCCTGACTCTCTATCCTATTATTCTATTCCTGATCCCTATCTGGGGTCATGACCTAAAACAACACACATATATAAATATACACACATATAGATATATACATATAAATAATACACACATATATATGCATATGTCTATAAGGAATACAAATGTAAAGACACACACACACATAATCAGAGAAAAGATGAAGCATTTGTCTTTCTGAACCTGGTTTATTTCACTTATCACTGTGATTTCTAGTTCTAATCATTTTCCTGTAAATGTCATGACTTCTGTTTTCTTTTTGGCTGCATAAAACTCCGTCATATATATTATATATGTATCACACTTTATTTACACATTACTCTTTTGATTGATATTTCAGTTGGCTCTAGGAACAGTACAACAAACAAAGATGTATATTTCATCTGTGGTGTACACCTGTAAAGTCCTTCAAGTATGTACCCAAGAGTCATATGGCTGGGTCACATGAAAGTTCTACTTTTAGTTTTTTGATGAATTGCCCCTCTGATTTCTACAGTGGCCACACAGCTTTCTATCCCCAAGTGCAATGAATACGCGTTCCTCTTTCTCTACATCCTTATCAGTGTTTGTTGTCTTTTATTTTCTTGTGATAGCCATTTGATAGGGAAGAGCTGGAGTTCAACACCCTTTTAATTGCATTTCTTTGGTGTCCCAGGATGACGGACACATTTCAAAGAATTTATTTATTATTACAGTTCTTTTGAGAACTGTCTACTTAGTTCATTAGTTATAAGATGATTTGGATTTTCGGAGTTCAATTTTTGCAGCTCTTTATATAGCCGAGATATTAATAATCCTGTCTGATGTGTAGCTGGCCAAGATCTTTTTCCCATTCTGTTGGATTGTTGTTGGTTGTTTCCTTTGCTGAGAACTGACAAATGGGACTCTTGAGTCTCACGTAGTCTCACTTGTTAGTTCTCAGCATTATTTCCTGAGGAAGTGCTGATTCTGGAGAAATCTTCTCATACACTCCAGGAACCATTTCCTTTGGAAACAGAAGAGCCTTTTAGGAAGCTGGACAAGGAGCTTAGAGTCAAGGTTGAGCAAAGAGCTGAGAGAACACCAAGGCCTCGTGTGAGGAAAGAGTTGGCCTGCACTCAATGAATATTTGTTGTCCTTAGGATTGGGATTCTGATGAGCGATCATTTGAATGTCAGCATTGCCCAATCTGTGACCCACGTTCCCTATTATTTCATTATAAGTAAGATAGTGTTTTGTAGACGAGCTTTCTCTATCCAAATGTTGAATGAAGCTTAAAAGTTGCTGGTTAAGAGTTTGTCTCCTGAAAACCCCACTTGAGGAACTTCATGCCCATTTAGATCTGAGACAGCCTGTGCATTCTAGACTTTGTGCTTGGTACTGTGATTTCTGTGGTACCAGAAACCAAACTTATAGTCCCCTTTCAACCATATATCTAGCCTGGGTAAGCATTATGAAATAACTATGTATGTGTGAACTAAGGTCACAGAGCCGCTTCAGATCTTCTCTTCCTACTTATATCCCTTGTCCTGGGGAAATGCAACATCTACCCAGAAAAACCATACAGCTTTATTGGGACATGTGTGAAATGAAGGCCATGTCTTCTTGACCACACCCATATATAATCAAGCCAGTTTGAATGAGGACCTCCCAGCAGCATTCAAATCTACAAATGACCACACTTTGGATATTCTGTCTAACATCACCAGAGAGTCTGAGACAAGGACATCTAACTGACTCCCTGGGTTGTGATGCTTAGAACTAAAGAGATCAGAAATGTTTACTGTTCTCTCAGGTGGCTGAGCACTAGAATGTTTTATTACTCTGTGGGTGAATGAAACCCTGGGGGTGTGAGTTTGCTGACGTTAATTTGGAACAGACAGGATTTAGATATTGAAAGAATGTTAGTAAATTGCAACGAGAAAGAGGCACTAATCGATCATTTATTGGTCACAGATTGCTTCTATACTCATACCCCATTTCCAATGAGCCACTGTTGCTCGGCCCATCCAGAAACAGAATATTTTTGCATACTATCAAACCAGGACATCACAGTGACTCCTTCTTAAATACAAATAGTATAAACAGAGCAATGTGACTTCTGAAGGTCAGCCTTCTGAGTCCTTGTCCTCATGAAATGCTGCCCTGGCGTGTCATTGATGGAAAGTCAGCCTTGTCTCCTATAAGATGCCAGACTATGTGGAGAACTGAAGCTCCCAGCTGCCAACCAACACCAGCAGCCAAACTTGTGAATGGAGTCCTATTAGACTTTATAGCCAGAGCTCTTCCTGGATGAAGCTGCATAAGTTATTCCAGGCTAACCTATCAAAGGGACCCCACCCCACCCCCCAGGCCAATTTCAGAGTTAGTGGTACTTGTTTGGGATCTTAAATTAAATGGTAAAAGAGAACTGAAACTTGATTTTTTTTTTTTAAATACAAAATTTAACATAGAGTATAGTTCCCCACGGTTTTTTGCTGGTCTTGTTCTGCTACCCTGCCGGTTGCAGCATGATCTGCCTGCTATTGAGACCCATAGAGTCTAAGATGGAATAGAGGCAGGAAAGGCCAGGAACAGAAGAGACATCAGGCTGCAGTGAACGCGAGGAGAGCAGACTCTCTGAAGACAGCTTCAGGGAGACAGCTCACTTAATCAGGAATACAGGGCAGGGAGGTGGGGGGAGCAAAGGCTACTTAAACCTTTGAGGGTTGGGTAGGGGCTTTCAGGGTGAGCATATATCTTTGGCCAGGGCCAGGGTGCAGGGGATGCCTCATTTGTTTAAGGAGAAATTGTGGGTGCTGCTGGACATGACCTTATAAGGAGAAAGGAAGTTTAACCTGTCTTCCGGGCTACCTGACCTCCTCTGTGGGTGGGGTAAAGGTGGGAGCAAAGAGCTACATGCACTAGGACATGCAGGCCCAGGGCAGGGGAGGGTAGAGAGCCTGCTCCTGCCAATCTTAGGATGAGATTGCTGGGGTTTAGATAGGCCTGGACTCTACTCTTGCTCTGTCTGGCTCTCTCTGGCCCCACAGCTTTTCAACAACGACAAAATCATTAAGAAATAATAATGAGTGACTTCTTAGAATGTTATATTAGAAGATATTCCTTAAAGCCAGGTAGACACTTATTTGGGAAAAGAACTGTTAGCAAGCAGGCTCTTCTGCAGGCCTGACTAGTGTGAACTAATCCTATTCACACTATCTCCCTCCTTTCTTCTCTTTCCTTCCTGCTTTTGTGGCTTTTGCAAGCCTCATGTACTTGTTTTATAATATCCATTTGTGTACAGATAGAACAAATGTTCAAATGAACTTAAAGGCTCCTGTGTGCTAAGCGTATATCCATGACTGGGCTAGACTCTTAGCCCTAGGTTATGTATTTTAAAGAAAAGGATTGTTCAAAAATCAACATTTAAAATCCTCAACTTAATAAAGAATGCTTGAATTTTGTTTTCTTCTCTTTCATATACTATTTTATACTTAGGTTAAGGAAGAATCATCCTATGTTGCTAGTTTCCCAGAAAACTCAAAAGTACAGAAAGAAAAGGCAAGGTGTTTAAGTCTTCATTTTGTAGGTAAGGACAATTCAGTGATACCATTGCACCCAGTCACTGATGCGCAGTTAAGGGATCAACCCATTCACCTAGGCTTTGGAGTCTGTTTCCTTCCCACTGTAGTATGGGAGGTGTCCCTCCAGATTTAACATCAGAGCTTTGAATGAACCCAGTGTACACCGTGCTGTAATTCATCTGGTGGGAACCACATGCCAAGAGAGTGTTAGCTTTAGCGAGTGGTTACTGAGTAACATGGCTGTTTGGGCAGCCAACTGGTGGCGGGAGATTCTTGTTCTCTCTCTGTCTGGGGAGGCAAATAAACAGTGCTTTAAACTCTGTTGACACATGTAACCTAGGTGACTCAAGATTCTGACAGGAGGATAGTCACTGGGGTCCAGTTACCTGGCTGGGGCAAATGTCCCACTTGATGTGGAATTCCTCTGAGAGGAGCAGTGTGGCTGATTAAATTTATGAGCATCTTTTAAAGGATATAAACCGGGAGGCTGGCAGCTCAGACAGTTGCAGAGATGAGGGGCTGCTTTAGGAGACTCATCCCATGTTCTGAAAATGAAAAATGAAATCCGTCCATTACTTCTTCCTTCTGCTGTTCTCCCAGATCCACACCACATGCCTATAGATATAATTGATTTCCCAATGGCCTTATTGGTTCCTTGACACCAAGGATACCAATCTTCCCATGAATCATTTCCCAGGAAGAAGGACATGGCGTGCAAAGACAGCCAGTTAGCAACTGTGTGTCCAAAGGCTAATCACAAATTCTTCTGAGACTCAATTACTTTATTTGTACAGTGTTAATACCATCCACTTTATAGGGCTATAGCAAACAATAAAACATTCAACAAAATGTTCAGGATGTAACTATCACAAACTGAACGTTAAATGAACTTGTAAAAACCTAACAGCCTTGAAACAGGAACTAGGCTTCATGCCAGTGGATGAACCAATACTTACCAAGGGACAATTCTGTGTGAGGCACTTTGTTAGGCAGTCATCACATGCATTTGTCATGAAACTCCCAAGATACAGTATTTTCTAAACTACATTTCAGAGAAGATAAACACAAGCAGGACCTTTGGGTCCATTTACCACTTGATTTATATAGAAGGTGGTGGTGGGGGGACGGAGAGGGATACAGAGAGAGACAGAGAGAGGGTCTAGCTCAGCATAGCCTGAGACTCACTATACAGTCCAATCTGTAACTTAAAGCAATCCCCCCACCTCAACCTCTAGAGTCCTTGGAGTATAGATGTAAGCCCCCAAGCCTGGCTTTCTCTTAATGACAATACAATTATATATGTATATGAACTGAGGATGGCCTTCTGCTTCTGGTCCTCCTGCCTGTATCCCCTGAGTTCTGGATTAGCCTGCACTGGCACACCTTCAGCTTGTGGGTGATGCAAAGAGGGACAAGAGTGACTGGGATCTTCAATGAGAACCAATGATCCTGCCCCAACTTCATCCACGAGGGAACATTAAGAAGCCAAATCTTGAGCGGCAAATGAGCAAAATACGCAAATATAAATTGTATTTAAGAGACAAGATGTGAATGTCTCATCCAAAAAGGTGACTCAAGCTTATTGACAGTTGAGTTAATTTCCCGACACTGGAGCCCCCAGGAATACTTTCTCATGGCCACTATATTAACAACAATAAAAACTTTGACAGTTTTTTTCCAAGGATGTGGCAAAGGAACTTCTCATAGCCATTGGGGGAGTAGAAGAGTGGTTTGGCATTGCTCAGATCAGAAGTGTATATGACTCAGCCAGTCTTCGGTGTTTCCTTAGACGATCTCCTGCCTGGTGACACATGGAAGCAGGGTCACAGCATTCAACACGAGGCAGTCTAGAATACCAACAACGGGGAAAAAAAGCAAATGTCCCTCTGTAGTAGATAGATAGGTTAATTACGGAATAGTCTGTGGCAGCATATCCTCCAACAACGAAGGTCAATTCAGAACAGCTTTACCATTCACACAGACAAATCTCAGCAAAACCAATAACATTCAGTCCAAAGAACAAGCCGCATAGGACTATGTTCTGGGGGTGTGATTTACGTAAGGGCGGACAAGAGAACATAAATGTGCAGAGACAAAGCAGCAAAGAAGAGAGTGATTCGTGTAAGTCTAGGTTAGACGATTTCTCTAGAAGGGAGGGCAATAGACAGATACGCCATCACATATGCACTAATGTAACTACAGCCATATATATATTTAAAAAACCCGCATGATCCAACCAAGCAAATAATAGTCCTCCCTACAACACCGAAATGCCAATGTTGTTAACAAAAGTGGAATCTAGAATAAGTTTTATAACACTAGGTGATTTCTACTGAGACCTGTACACACCAAGTATGTTTTAAGGACATACTTCAAACTCATTAGCATGTTTCAAGAAGGGAAATAGGATTTGACCGAGAGAAAAAAATAGAATAGGGCAAAAAGTAACTTGCTTGAATCATTGTCTTAAACGCTGTCTGGTTGTTAATTCATACGCAACATTGTCCTTAAAAACATTTAATGAGGTGGAAGAAGTGGCAGCAAACTGTCATATAGACTAGGTTCTATTCCACCTCTTCAAGCCAACTTATTTAGGAAAGTTCATGGAAGCTACTAGAAATATTCCTGATTGTGAAATAATCCAAGCTTTTTTTTTTTTTTTTTTTTTTTTTTTTTTTTTTTTTTTTTGACAAGAAGCACTTTGTTTCCTGAAGGCTTAGGGAAACAACAACCTTTGCGATTGGAGGGAGACACTGCCGATGAAGCGTGTGTTGCGCATGATCGTGGCATTTCTACGCCTCATTCCAATCCTGCACACCCCTCCTATTTATCCTCATCCTGTCAGGCCTGACAAGAAGGGAAGAGCAGATGTCCCAATTCCCAAGCTAATGTTACACAATTGATCATACAAAATGGTGTCCCTTGCCAAGTCAGACAGGAGGCGGGCCTATTGGCTGTCCTGCTTGAACTGAGTGCTCACCCCAGATGCTGCACTGAATACTAAGGCCTCTCTTAGGTACACTGTGGCTCCAAATAGGGAAAAAAAAATGGAGAAGAATGGTCTAGGTTGCCGGACACCACCTTACCCAAATACCTGCTATACAGGTGCCTTGACAGGAAAGGAGTCAGATAAAGGGAGGATCCCTGGGGGACCAGGGAAGTCAGTGGCATCCCCAGTTAGTGGGGTTAACTCAGAGAGAAGAGAGACGACATTCTTGTTATTTCTGAGATGGACATAGCAGATTTAAGACCTGAGATGGATATACAGATGGCAGATAGATACAAGATACATAAATTGATAGATGGCGGTGGCTGGAGATGACTTGATAAACAAGTAAGGGAAGAAGATCATGCAAGATGTTTTCTACTTTTTCCCAAAATTCAAAAAAAAAAAAAAATCACAACCAGATAAAACGATTGGTGCTAAATGATGAAAACCAAAGCTTCAGATTCCCCCACTCTTCCCCTGACCCCTAGAATCTGCAGTTTACTTTCAGGTACAGACCTTCTACATACAGGCAGGACAGCCTCTGTGTCTAGAGATCACTTAGAAGGAAGTGTTCTGAGAAAAGACAGGTCAGTTGGCCTGGCAGAGTGAGCACCAGCGAGGGACAACCCCAGTCTTCCATTTGCAACCTCCCCACCCTCCTCGGTTTAACCACAGTTCTGATGGGCAGCTCCGAGAGTTTCCTGTCTCAGCCAGAGTCCCTGATTTTCAGCTTTTCTTTAGTCTGATTCCTAGGAGGCAAGCACACACTGGGGGGGTGGTGTCATATCCACTGTCCCTTTGCCTACACAGACTTGATTTCTAAAAGCCAATACTTAAAATTCCATGCCTTTCGTTTTTGTTTTTCTAAACAGTTAAACCCTGCCCTCAGTGTATGCTGTATGTTTGGGAATATTGGAAGGACCAGAGAATGGAGCTCCCTACCTCAAATCCAGGGAGAGGCTTCAAAGTTCCTACGGTGACTAAAGGAATCGATGATTTCAGACTTTCTGGCCCCTCTCTTCTCGGCAGAGATAGCTCTGAGGCTCCATTCTACACAAGATTCCTCAATGTCTCAGAAGGGGTAAGCCCCAGGGAATAGAGTGGTAACTGACCTGCTAACGAGTATTCATTCTCTTTGTTTTGTTCTCCCAGGATCGAGTCTTTGCTTTTGGGAACACATTTTGTTGTATTTCCAGTCACAGGACTTTTATCCTATTTTAGGCTTAGGAGTTTAGTCTAAGCTAAGACAGTGCCCAGGACGGTCTTCATCAGGGAGTAGGGCAAGGACCAAGGGAGATAGAAGCCTGCAGATTAAATGCCTGGTCTTCGCCTATCAGGTAGATAATTCTAAGAGGTATCCACATGTCTCTTGTCCTGGAGATTCCTGCCTGGCAGTCTGACCCATGCACCTTACTTCAGTTTTATTTTCTTCCCTTCACATCACACTCTCTCACTTCTGTTTCCCAGGATCGTTTTCAACAAAACTACCAGCATCCAAGTCTCTGACTCAGTCTTTTGTCTCCTAGGCAACTCAGACTCAGACTCAAAGTTTACAGGAATGGAGGTATGAAATGAGCCAGAACAATAGCTATGGCTGAGAGTTAAGGAAAAGGTCAGAGGGCATGGCAAGCAGAAAAAAGTTATGAGCCAAGTTGGGGAGGCAGGACTGGCTAGGACATTTTCAAGGCATGATGTAGTAGGCTAATACTCATGGAAGGTTCTAGGTGTTGAGCTTCAAGAGAGAATACCAGAAAGGAAGCCTTGCTTCCTTGCTTTATCTGAATAAATTGGTACCCAGAAATGTGTCATGCTGTTCTGAGGGTCACCTGCTACCCTATGCATCACTTCCTGCCTTCAAAGCTAACTGGCTCATTTTGGTTCGCACCATTTTATTACTGAGTATTTTATTCTTGCTTTGTTTTGTTTTGACTACTTTCCACTTGCTTGACCACCAAGTGTAGAGTTTTTCCCTCTTGTGAAAAGTACAAGACTCTCAGGATACTGGCTGTTGTCAGTCAGGTCCATACAAGCTAAGGGGGCAGGACTTGTGACATTGCCCTTAAGTCACACTTGCCTAAAGACTGAGACACTGGTTGTGTCACCTGAGGGCACTCTAGCCTTGGCCTGGTGGCCTGTTCTTTCCTGCTCTCCCTGTGGCTGGCTTTTCTCCAAATAAATGGATCTGAAGACAGGGCTATCCTTCTCTGCTGAGGAGCAGAGCCAAGAAGCTGACTAGGGGGAAACACTAAGTAGTCAGTATAGCCTCCTGGGATGCTAGACAGGTGGCCATGGGAGATCAGCAGGAGCCTGTGCAGGATGCGGGAGCTGCCATGGTTATTGTTAACACAGAATGGGACCTGTAACAAGCCACAGGTCTCTTCCTGTTAGGGAGCATCTCTGAACAATATCCTTTTGTTCTTACCAACTGGTACCCAGAGGAGGGTAGGCGTTATTGCTAGTGACCACACTCTGGCTTTGAAGCTCGACTCAGACATTGTAGGCTGCAGCATCCTGCTTTTCATCACCCCCTAAGCTCTGCTCAGTCTGCCTGCTCAGTGAGGCATGTGCTCTGGGAAGGCTGGCTTTGCCTGAGATCCTTCGGGGAAACACGGGGGCTTTCCCTGAACATTTGTTCATTGTTAGGGGCTTCCTCCACCATCAGCCTTTGCGCATGACTGGATCTTGTCCATGCTCTGAGAGATATTCCACAATGACTTGCTGGAAAGCAGTCATGGCTGTACCGCAGGATGGGTGTCCAGTGATGTGTTCATTGAACTGAGAGAGGATGTCAGGAAGAGAACAGAGCACCTCTAACTCACTCTGGGTGAAGAGGGAGGGAGGCTGTAGGGCTGACACTCTCTATGACCTTCCTCATCCTTCTGAACTTCAACTTCCCAGCTGCAGAATTCAGATAATCACAAGGAGCATTTGCATGAAACTGTGCTTCATCCAGGGAGCTGCCCCAGAATGCTGCCCCAGCTCACTTGGACTTGGCAATCTCTGACTCTATTGAATAAGCTTTTCATTGTGTTCACTGGTGCCTTCTGCCTGGATGAAGGCAACAGCCTCCTGGTTCATCGCCTTGCCTTCCATCTGCTACTAAGTTTTCTCTTCACTTCAGCTGGAGTTGTTTTCCTAAATCATAAGTCTGATTTTAGCTTCCCAGGAACAACGAGGGAAACCCATCTAAGTGCACCCTCAGCCTTTCGATCACCTGAGCTCATTGTCATCCTCCAGCTTGGCTTCCACATATTTGTCCTGTGGTAGTACACTTTTGCTTTTCAAAATGCCCTACCCTCTACTGAATATATCACCTTCCTAGCCTTTACCACCTTGAGGGACTTGGGCGCTCGATGATTTGCTGAGCTCCAAGTCTTCTTAAGTGAGACTGAAGTAGTAATTCCTAATGAAGAATATAAAGTGCTTACGTAAGTTTAGAGTCCTGAAAGACGGTCAGTGACACACTAGCGTCTTATCCTTTTGCTAAATACATTCTGTAAAATGTATTCTGTAAAAGCCAGAGCCAGTGAGGACTCTTCTATGAGGCTTTTCCGGACCCCTGGTAGAGGAACTGCCTCATTCTTCCAGCCTTACTCAGAGTTAGTGCAATACTGTGTCTACCACCCTGTATTCCTATGTCTATGTGCTTGTCTTGCCCATCAGCCCTGCCCTCCTTGAGGAAATGTGCTATATTTATCTCCTCAGCCCTGTCACTAGCATAAGGCCTGTCTTAGGGTAGGTACCCAGTGCATGTTAAATGAATGAACAAATGACTGTTTTCACTCTCTGGTAGAACGGACTTTCATTAAAAAGCCAAAGGAAGGAAACAGTCAGAACGTGTGGGCTTGTTTAGTCTGCTCTGGCCGACTAACGAGGCACACCCACACGCTCCATTCCCCTGCTCCGCTGCTGTGCTAGAGCAAATGTCAGAAGGTTAGGTGGCATCCTGTCTCCCTTATCTACATGGGTGTGATGTGGCCAGAGCACCCTCCACACCCCTTATCTAAACAGACAGGCTAGCTCTAGTCATTGGGAATGCTTCAAAACACTAATTTAACATTTGTCCCTAAGAAGTCTGCAGGGGTAAATAAAATAATTGAAGCTCATTAAACAGACCTATGGAAAGTTTTCTGTGTATTGCCTCAAGCTGGAGGGTATGGCAGGATGAAACAGCATAGACATATAATGTAAGAATGGCCTTTGAGCTATGCTTTCATGGGTGGAGAGGGATGACCTGGACTGTAGAGATAACATTTTAAAGTTATTTGGTTGGTTAAAATAATTCCTGAGCTTGATGATGATGATGATGATGTTGATGATGATTTTGACAAATGAGAGGGTGTAAATTTCCATCTTATCAGTTGAAAAGATAACAGGAGCTAAAGGGGAAAAGTCTTTGATCATCTATAGAACACTTGCCATGGGAAATACCAGATATGTGATAATGCCCATATCCACTCTGAGCAGGTAAATAGAGAAATGATGGTGGATGGTGACATGTGTGCCTTTCTTCCGGTCTTCTGCCTTTTGAGCCCAGCACTGTGCTGCAGGAGAGGGAACTCTAAGGCCACACCTGACAGCTGTGCATTCTGGGCATACATTTGCTTAGCTAATGCAGATACAGACAACATCGGATAAGGGAAGAAGAAAGGGGAATAAGGTCTAGGCATTTATTACTTTGTCCTAGGCTGCTGGGCTGTGAGCTGACTAAATGTCTTCCACTGAGCACAATTCTTCCATGAGTCCTATCTGTCAGGTTCCAAGCAGAGCTCACTTCTCAGGAGCACTTACCTGCCAGCCTTGTGAGCTGGGCAGGTCCTTGATCCCTGATAGCACTCCTGCCCCTATCCTACGTGACCCCATGTCAGCGTGCCTTTCACTTTCTCACAGCTTTGTAGGAGTCTGTTCATCCATATTCTAGTATATCACTAGGACTCCATTGTCAGAATTCCCAATGGTTCCTGAGTGATCAGGCAGGGCGAATGGATGCTTGAGATTCGTGTCATGAGCTTAGTAACTGGCTGAGTTTGTTTTAAGTCTGGGTCTTGTGAGATCGGCTTCCATGTTGGCTTGGAGACTCAGTGTTGACAGTGTAGTTGAGCTTAATCTGAGATTTAAACAATGGAGTTCAAATCCTCACTTATCACTGGACCCTCCACAGCTTCCAATAATAACATGGAGACTTTTTATTATTTAGGAAAGCTTAGGCCTTAGGCTTGTTCCCAGCTAGCGTGTATAATTTAATTAACCTGTTGTACAGTATTCCATGTTTGCCTTGTGGCCTGTTACCTCTCACTATGTTCTGTTCATCTTACCTCCTCCAAGTCTCAGTTCTCTCCAGAGTTCCTATCCCTGCCCGGATGTCCCACCTTTCCTCTCCTGTCCTTCTATAGGACATCATCTCTTTATTAAACCAATCAGACAGTGATGGAGAAGCATGTTTACAAAATATGATGCAGATGCTAAACAATTGGAATAACAATACCAAAATCTGGCCTGTACTGGGTTCTCAGCCAGCATGGAAATCAACATTTGAACAATACAAAGACAAACTTTACACGGTGCATAGGAAGATTATCCCAATTCACCCCAGCACAAGCTAGCCAACTGGCCACAGAAAATTAGATTTACCTCCACAGTCCTTTTGTTATTGTTTGGAAGAAAGTGTGGATTGTGGTCCAAAATACCACTATATTTTGTTCATCTTTGGCAACTGTGGTTAATACAAGATCATATTTATCTCAGAACTACAGGTGACTGCCTAAAACTTGGAAAATTCTTTTAGCTTAAGCTGTTCAGATAATTTTAAAATATAATATCAATTTTTAATAACAATAGAGAAAAGTGGTATATCTCTAATATATTGAGAAATTTACTTTACTAGTCATAATGACAATAATGACCCATTGGTGGTGGTAGTTATAATGATGATGATAATGATGATGATGATGATGGTGACAGAGAGTAATAATTTCTGAATGTTATGTTAGTACATTTGGGCTGCCAGAACAAAACAAATATACATATACATATGCATATGCATATACATATATATACATATACATATGTGTGTATGGTATTGGATATATATACATACATACACACACACATATATATATGTTGTTGGCTAAACCACCATACACTGGCTGGTTTAAATAATATCAGTTTACCTTTTCATCATTGTAAAGTTTGGATCATTTTGCTCTTCTCTCATCTGCAGATGGTATCTCCTGGCTAAATCTTTACGTGACCGTTTCTTAGTGTATACCCCCAAAGGAGGTATGGGATAGGCTGAAAGTTAAGGAACAGAATGCTAGGAAGAAAGGGAGGATTTTTCTCTGGGATCTATTCTTTGAAAGACACTAATCTGCCCTGATTAGGGCTCCACCTCATGACCTTAGTTAACCTCAGTTACTTACTTAGGCTTCACACATCCAAATATATCTCCCCAGGGATTAGAGTTTTTATATATGAGTTCAAAGACAGCACAAAATTTCAACCTATAACAAATATTATCTATATATCAAGGTTCATGTCAAACACTTATATATGCTATTTCACTTAGTGCCTACAAAATATATAAATCTGGAATTGTTCCATTTTTACAAATATAAAAATATTAACGTTAACAATTTGCCTAAGATCACATAGCTAGTAAGCTTTCATGCTGAGATTCCAACCTACATGACTTACTTTTAAAATGCCATCTTTAATCACTGCAACACTTTTTATGAGTGGTGTGTCACACCTACCTTACACATGGAAAGCAATCATGAGCTGAGACAAGAGGTCAAGTAATGTGACAAGGCCACATAGCCAATAGATGGAAGATGTGGATTGGGGCTTTGAACTTTGGGTGCTGATGCAAAAACACATTCTTTTTTTTTTTTTTTCCTCTTCTTACTTATGGATTTATTTAGTTGAGCTAGCAATTTTTTTAAATTTTCTTTATTTACATTTCAAATGCTATCCCTAAAGTTTCCTATACCCCTCCCCCCCGCCCCTGCTCCCCTACCCACCCATTCCCACTACTTGGCCCTGGCCTTCCCATGTACTGGGTCATATAAAGTTTACAAGACCAAGGGGCCTCTCTTCCCAGTGATGGCTGATTAGGCCATCTTCTGCTACATATGCAGCTAGAGACTCGAGCTCAGGGGGTACTGGTTAGTTCATATTGCACCTACAGGGTTGCAGCCCCCTACAANTCCTTGGGTACTTTCTCTAGCTCCTCCATTGGGGGCCCTGTATTCCATCCAATAGCTGGCTGTGAGCATCCACTTCGGTGTTTGCTAGGCACTGGCATAGCCTCACAAGAGGCCACAATATCAGGGTCCCTTCAGCAGAATCTTGCTGGCATGAGCATTAGTATCTAGGTTTGGTGGCTGATGATGGGATGGATTCCCGGATGGGGTAGTCTCTGGATAGTCCATCCTGTCATCTTAGCTCTAAATTTTGTCTCTGTACCTATATCCTTTCATGAGTATTTTGTTCCTTATTCTAAGGAGGAATGAAGTATCCACACAATAGTCATCCTTCTTGGTTTTCTTCTGTTTTGCATAATGTATCTTGGGTATTCTAAGTTTCTGGGCTAATATCCACTTATCAGTGAGTGCATATCTAGTGACTTCTTTTGTGATTGGGTTGCCTCACTAAGGATGATATCCTCCAGATACATCCATTTCCCCAAGAATTTCATAAATTCATTGTTTTAATAGCTGAGTAGTACTCCATTGTGTAAATGTACCACAGTTTCTGTATCCATTCCTCTATTGAGGGACATCTGGGTTCTTTCCAGCTTCTGGCTATTATAAATAAAGCTGCTATGAACATAGTGGAGCATGTGTCCTTATTACCAGTTGGAATATCTTCTGGGTATATGCCCAGAAAAGGTACTGTTGGGTCCTCTGGTAGTACTATGTCCAATTTTCTGAGGAACTACCAGACTGATTTCCAGAGTGGTTGTACAAGCTTGCAATCCTACCAGCAATGGAGGAGTNTTCCTATTTCTCCACATCCTCGCCAGCATCTGCTGTCACCTGAATTTTTAATCTTAGCCAATTTGACTGGTGTGAGATGGAATCTCAGGGTTGTTTTGAGCAAAAACACATTCTTAAATACATTTGGTGCTTGCTGGTTTTAAAAAGGTCTTTCAGATTCGTTAGTACTTTACCAGTGGGAGTTATTACATCCATTTAAACACAAGAAGACTTGATTTCAAAAAGTTAATAACTTGATGATTTCTGAATGTACACATAGATGTGGTGTTTAAAATTCTTATTTCCCACTGGGAAAAGATACTGCACTTAATAATGATTCATTCAGCCATAATTCTATTTAGACAGCCTTGCATAAAATTGCTCATTTCTCAACATTAGCTTAGCATTTGCTATATCAGAGGTTAAGAACATTTTCCATAAAAGGCAAGATGGTAAATATTGTAGGAATGTAGACTGCACAGATTTACCATTGTGTGCAAAACCAGCCATAAATCATGTGGAAATGACCAGAAGTAGTATTATCTCAATACAGTTTTTGTTTAATGTTTATTTACAAAGCCATCAGTCTGTGGGTTGCCTCTCACCCAGCTCTTGTACTATGGGCCATAAAATAGTGTTGGGTTCTGGAAACAAGATGATCTCAAGAAATTCAAAAATAAACTCACAGCAAACCAATTGCCAAGTAATATGTGGTTGTCCTGGTATCATGAAGGAAGCCTTCACAGAGTCCAAAGGGGTCATGGAAGAAAGACTAGGAATTTCTACAAGTGTGAAAAGGTGAGACTAGAAAGGCCTCATGTGGAGGAGGCAAGAGGCTGTGCTCTAAGGGGAATATCAGGAGCGCTGGTCTGAGTTCAAAGCCTTTGAAGCAGTAAATGGTCCTAGAGGGTGGGGGGAGGAGCTCACAGCCCAAGCCTTCATTATTGATTAGCCTGCTTAGTCCCATTATGGTATGAGGTGAGTGACATGATATTTCTAAGCATTTATTTTCTTACTGAAAACATCAAGTCAATATTTTCTTCCTAGGGCTGTTGTGAGGCTCAAGCAACACAATAAATGTGAAGAGTTTAGCATGACACCTGACATACAGTAAGAGGGCTTAATGAATGGTGCAAATGAAGATTCTTGCTTTAGAAAGCTTAAAACATAGACAGGATGGAGACAGAAAGAAGATATGTGGACAGGATTGGAGGGCTCATTCAATGCCAGCATGAAGGACAAAGACAGGACAAGACAAGACAAGACAAGACAGGACAGGACAGGACAGGACAGGACAAGACAAGACAAGACCACTCTAATGTGTGAAATATATTGACATATCAACAAAGGTCAGGAGGAGGCAGATAAATACTTCAGAAAGACATAGGAAATATACTAGAAGATGAATTTGGAGCATCATTAGATGTAGGGAAGTAATCAAGGATGGAATATGACCAAGAGGGATTTTTGCAAGCAGAGTTTTCAGATACTTATCTGACAGCCTTGTTTCTCTTTGAAGCTTCAGTCAGTTTATGTACTAAGAAAAGTGAGGGAAGAGTCACGAAAATGATCAGAGCATTGTTCTAACAATGGATTCAAATGAGCTTGGAGAGTATGTATTCATAATGGCACCAACCAATCCAATTGTGTCATTCCCTTCAACAGAGCTCAGCAAAGAGAAAGCCACGAGAGAGCTGCACTGATATGAGGTGAGGTGGAGAGAGAGAGAGAGAGAGAGAGAGAGAGAGAGAGAGAGAGAGAGAGAGAGGGAGAATACAGAGCGTGGAAGGAAGAGGGTATTGGCAACAAATGCCTGAAGTGATGGACCACAGAGCTCAGTAAGTAGTGGAGGAAAGGAAACAGAAATGGAGTGCTTGGTGGGGCAAGACTGAAGAGCCAGCAGGTCTCGGCAAGATGAGAAGATGTGTGTGGAGGGGACAAGAAGAACACTCAGCTGTAGGCTGTTGGCGTACAGGAACTGCCTATCAAAATGTATAGTATCCATGTGAGACAGTAAGCTCCATACAGTAGCCATAAAATATCATTACACCAGAACTATGGAAGACATTCAAGGGAATGTGACATAAGACTAAATAAGGCGGTTTATATCTGTGTGCTAATTTACACACTTACCAAAGCCCTTTCATACATTACCACAGCCTACAGTGGGGTGGGGATAGGGCAGAAATTACATCAATTATTATCTTCACTTACTCAAGACAATGACAGCTTGAAGATACTTAGACAGTTTTCCAGTTTTATTAAACATAGATCTTTTCTCATACAGTAGAATCTGGATACAGTTTTCTCTCCCTCTCCTCCCAGTTCCTCCCCACCTCATCTCCCATCCAGATCCACTCCCTTTCTGACTCTCCTTAGACTAGAACAAGCTTCTAGGAGATGGCAACAGAACACAACAAAATAAAATATAATAAGAGAAAACGAAGACCATTATATCAAAGATGAACAAGTCAAGTCAACAGAAAAATAAAAGAAGCTCAACAGAAGGTACAGGAATCAGAGGCCCACTCATTAAACACTCTAAAGTCCCATAAAAGCACTAAACTGAAAGCTCTGGTATATAGGCAGAGGGCCTGGTGTAGAAGCAGGCAGGCAGGTGATGGCTGCTTCAGTCTCTGTGAGTCCATTTGAGCTTTGTTCAGTGGTTTTAGAGGGCTTTGTTTCATGGCGTCCTCCCAGCGATCTTTCTACCCAAGTCCTTCTGGCTCCTTTGCCACAGTATACCCTGAATTCTGAGAAGGATGTGGTGGAGACATCTTGATACGTAAAATCTTAACAGGCTGGTGAGGTGCTAGAAATCCTAGCTGAGATAAACTTACTAGTGTCTGGACCAAAGATGAAAAAAACTCCATTATTTCCATTAGCTGAGACATTCTAGTGTTTTCTAAACAATGATGTTCTAGATAGACTTGGTTTGGCGAAACAAAACATGTCAACAGCTGCTCCCTAGGATAGATGATAGATTTGGGATCATGGTGGTTCCTTACCCACAAGCAAAACATTCCTAACCTGCCCAGCCACACCTGGTAATTTCCCTCTGATTAGGTGTTCAGGTCCCCTGGCTCTCTCAGCAGCGGCAGCAGCAGGCTCCTGGAAGTCCTGCTTTTCATTACTGCTGTGGGCTGGATTCTCCCCTGAGTGCTCTAGGCCTCTTGGCTTGGGTGAAGATGGATGGAGATCAGATCCAAGAGCTGTGGGGAGAGGAGGGTCCAGGAAGCAGACACAGAGCGAGCTAATTCATCCAAATGGCATAGCAGAGGTGGGACCAGGGGCCTTCTGAACAGGGCAAGTGGGAGAGATACCCTCCCAGTTCCCTCTCAGGTTTCTCCTTTCCTTCTTTTGCTATGTGCTGGCCTATCCTGGTCCCAACCTGGGTGTCAAATTCCACCTCACCTCCTGGTTGTATGCTGGTTCCTGAACCAGATCCCATATCTTGGCCTATAAAAGTTATTAACTCCTTCAGCTCTCCCCTTTTGCTAGTTCAGCAGGAAATACTGCTCCGGGCAGGCCATCATGTTGCCTATGGAGTCGCCTGTATTCCTGATGCTGGTGTGACCTTGTCTTTATCACTTTCTCTAGAGTTCATTGTCTCATGTATGGGATCATCGTGCTGGAGCTGCTTGTAATTAGCAAATGGGTACCTCTGTAAGCAGCAACTTGGCATCCCAGCAGTACCTTTCTAGTCTTCTGTGTTAAGGTCTCCAAGGTATGTCAAGATTCAGGAGGCTTAACCTCATTCTCCATGCCTGTAAAACAGTGGTCCTTAAACTATATTGTCAATCTTATCAACCTAACGACTTAAGGAGTTTACTGAAGTATAGATTGCTGGGTCTACACCCAGTTTCTGATGTGGTGGATCTTCAAGTCTGTTGGATGTTGTAATCCTGGGGCCATCCCGAGAACCACTGTGGCAGTGCTTAATTGTTTAGCGCTGAATAGTGTTTACTTGAAATGGTGTCAGCTGAATGACTAGTCAGATGACAGAAATTCATAGGCACCAGACTTTTTTTTGTTGTTGTTAATTAGTTGTTCTTGTGTGTGATTGTGTCAGTGTGTGTGTGGGGGGGGGCGGGCAGGCAGGGTGCAGAGAGGCTACACTCCGTGATGCACGTGTAGAGGTCAGAGGACAACCTTGCAGACATGATTCTCTCCTTCCATCTTCAGCTGGGTTCCAGGAACTGAACTCAGGTTCTAAGGCTATGAGGCAAGAGCCTTTACCCACCAGGCCCTCTTCATTCATGAGGATCAGAGAAGTGTTTAAGAGGAAAACTTGTATATCTGGCCTTTAAAAATGAGTCAGTCAGTACGTGGAGAATGGCGTTGTTGTAGAATTTATATCTAGCTGGGATGAGATAGAAGGTTGTGAGCTCTGTGGTCAGATGTAACCCAAGTTCAATCCCGGTTCTGTAGTGCAGGTGCTTAATTGAAGTTGGGCCAATGATTAAACTTAACCTCACTTTATACACCAACTTCACCACTTTTTTTCTAACTTATAGGCAATCAAAATTATTTTTTTGAAGGGACAGAGGGATGGGCCAGTGGGTAAACGCATGGCTGTGCGAGCATGGAGAACTAAATTCTAATTCCCAGTACTTATGGAGAAAGTTCAGTGGAACCAAGAATGCCTGTAAGTCCAGCACTATGGTAGGGAGTCAGGGGACAGCTGGGTTCAAGAGTCAGCCAGTGGAGCTGAATAAGTGGGGCTCAGGGTTCAATGAGAGAGACCTTGTCTCAAGGAGATAAGCAGAGAGGGAGAGAGGACACCCCAGATTCTCCTCTGGCCTCTATACATGCCCATGCACAGGCATGCACAACCACACACACAGGGCTTCATGAGGAACACACATATGCCACACATATGCATGCGTGCACACACATACACACACACACACACACACACACAGAGAGAGAGAGAGAGAGAGAGAGAGAGAGAGAGGCTTGCAATACTAGCAATAAACAAATATACAGATAAAAGTAATAATTCCATTTCTGCTTTCCCAATGCACCCCAAGTAGCTAATAAGTGATTTCTAAATGAGCTTTGGAAGAAGCCCACTTTAAGCAGGCTGACTGAACTCTCAAAACTATCGTGACCTTGATGTGATAGGAGACACAGCTGGCTTCTCTTTCCATAATCTTGCTTACAAAGCCCATCCCTTCTTAGTACCAAGCAGAGGAAGAGGGAAGCTTATCAAGATGGTGGAAAAACTATTGGTTTCTACTCTTTTGAGTGATTTGCTCTCTCCCTCGAGACCCTTCAGTCCTTATGGCTGCTGCCCTCCCCTCTCTCAGATGATGAAATGAACGACTGCATTCTCAGTGAACCCGGGGTTCCCACCGGAGCCCGGGAAGGAACGTGTCAGTAATCCTGTGGCTGAGTGGGCTGGTTTCTCTTTGCACTGTCGGTCATCAGGGTGCGACTTGTTCCTTCTCCTGTTTAGTGAGTCATTCAGAAGCCACAGCAGTAATCCGTGACCACGTTATTATTGCTTTATTCATTATTTCCCAGGACACCCAGGCCATTTTGAACAAGAGCTCTGCAGATCTTTTAGGTTTCTCAGAGCCTCTGTCTACCCTCCCTTGTGCAGAGTGAGTTTCTGCATTCCTAAGTGTAGGCTAACGTATTTATTATCACATAAAGCACATCTACCCTTTCCATTTAGTGTGGCTTAGCTGGGAGGAGCCTGATTTTGAAGTCACGGCTCAACTCTTAGTGTTTTGTGCCTTTCGTCTCTACCGAGGGAACCATCCCACAGTATTTAAGAATGGATGTGCTGAGTGAAATGCTATCTGTGAAAATTCTTGTTAAGAAGCAGATATTATTTAGAAATTATAATATATTCTAAATTTGGGGAAAATAAAGAATATTGACCATCTCCTCATTGTGTCCCAGTTTGTGTGCATGCTAGGATTGGTGAACCTATTGTAAAGGGAAGCATAGGGAGTGTGGGATGCCAAGCCCAGACTTGAGAGCCCATGTCGGTGTGGTGATGGTCCTCCTGGTCTCAGAGCTGGTGGAAACAGTATCAGTATATCGATAGCAAGCACACATGAGTGCACATGTGCGTGTGCGTGTGCCTGTGCCTGTGTATGGGTGTTTAAAGGGCATGGGGATAAAGCATCTTGTCACAAGCAAAAACATTTAAAAATAACTATAATATTAACTACTAAAAGTATTTTATCTATGTGCTAGGCTCAATCTCTAGTACCACCCAAAAACTAAAGAGAAATTGGTGAAGGATGTATCTTTTCTTTTATAGAACTTCTGTCATCTTAGAGTTAGAGAAGAGAGAGAGAGAGAGAGAGAGAGAGAGAGAGAGAGAGAGAGAGAGAGAAACAATGGACTTTCATCATAGTTTTTAAAGAGGAACTTTCTTCACTTCTAAAAGGCCAATGCAAACGTTGCTTGGTTGAATGGCAAAATTCCTTTTGACTCCAAGAACCAGAAAGAGGGATCTGGAGTGCTCTGTAGGTCTCTAGAGGCTTTTAACACAGGGAGTCTAATCTGAGCAGGAGGATTAGAGAATGACCAACACGGCAATATAACAGATGCTACACTGCGTGCAGAGCCTGAAAAAAAAAAAAAAGGCCTTATGCTCTGCAGATGCCATAGTTTTAATTGCTAAGAAACTCTATCCTGTTTTCTGTGAGTCACATAATTAATATGTGACGGCAGCATATTTGGTTGGGCAGATATGGTATTTAACCTCTGAGTACACACAGAGTCCTGTCACTGTGGAGCCAGGAACAGGAGCGGAGGGATTGCTGAACACATGTGAACCTTCCGAGCTGTGGGTTTTTCCACGGTGGAGTGGGAATGTGATCCATCACAGAATGTTTACCTTCCATGCCCACGGAATCTTAGACATTCCCATCTGGGAAGGACCTAACAGACTAGCAACTCCAATTTCTTCAGACGTGCACCGGCAAGGGCAAAAGTGAGCTGGCACCTAACATGGGTGGCCACTGGGTTGAGTTACAGCATTTAATCTTTAACATCATCCTATGAGACAGATATTTTCATCACCCCCTCGATGGCAGAAATGTCAGCTAAGAGTGGAGAGGTTCAGGACCAGGCATGGTGGCACACTTGACTGTAACCTAGTACTCAGGAGGGACGCTGGTGTAGAAAGACCACAAGTTGAAGGACAGTACGGTTGAAATAAGTACGGTTTGGGCTAGCCAAGGCTACCCTGATGATATGCTGTCTTACTCCTCTCCAGCCTCCTCTTGCTTAGGATCACACTCTTGCCTTTGTACAGTCAAGAGTCAAAGATAACTAGGGAAAGCTATGGGTTTGTCAAGTCTTAACTGTCTCCTGAAAGTACATTTGAAGCCATTGGCAATGGGGGTAGAACCTCTTCAAAAGTGATCGTTGTTTCTCTTACTTCATAGGTTAGTAACCCTTGACTTAGGAAAAATTTAAAATACTCCTTTAAACGCATAAAAATGCTGTAAGTAGTAAGTCAGTGCTACAGTGTAATGTGTATGGTGAAATCAACTCATACAAAAGGCTCTTACAGAGGGCCAGGCCTGGTCTAGCTTGGGGGCTTCGTGTACTCAGTGTAATCCTAAATCCAACAAGATAGGTAATACTCTACCACCATGTTGTTAAGAAGGAAGCCAAGTTTAAACAATAGAAAGTTCAGATAATCCATCTAGGGTTGCGACACTAATGATGATATGAAATTGAGCCATTGCGTGGACTCCTGGGTCAACACTTAACCATCTGCTCTTCCATTCCAACTTCTGTCAGTCAATAAACTCTTTTCTCCCATGATCCCCTTCTCTAGACATGCAGACATCCACACTACTGCAGAATGAAACTTCTGGTTTGCTGTTGGTTTGCTCTGTTTTGTTTTCAGTTTCAATTTTACCATGAGTGTAAAGGCTGAAGAAAATTACGAGCAGGGATTGGGCCTTTCAGGAAATTCTGATCCTTGATAAATTAAATAACTTATTAGCACTAGCTCGCGATATTCCAATCCAGACACTGCGCTTAAGATTCTTGGGAGAAGAAATGTATCAGAAGATGTAGGGCATGGTTATTGCTTTAAAATTATATCTGCCTATAAATTTATATGCCTGATATGAAATTATATCACAGACACAGTTGTCCTTACTGCCTCGCAATAAAATAAGGAGAGAGATGGAGAAGGAGGCAAAACGTCATAGTAGTTCAGTATCAAGATAAACTAACTTTGGACCAGAAATTTGGGGAAAAATCAGCTTGAAGCCTCAGGAGAATGTTGCTTCTCTTAACTTTTGACACTATAGCTCCTGCAGGGGTGGCAGGGACGGAAACTGCAGGGAGGCTAACTGCAGCCTTCTAGAATGCATGGAGACAGAGGACCCATAAAACCTGTCCCTCTTTTGAGCTAAAATTCTTCCAGTTTTGTGTCTCTGGTTGCAGAACCACAGCCTGAGAAAAGGAAGAGGCCACATTTTAACTTTTTTAAAGTGTGTACCTTGTGTGCTACGATTAACCTTTAGCCAGTGGCAGTAACAACGCAAACTCACCAATGACCGAGAGTCAAAAGGTCTCATGGCCAATAAACTCCCTCACTGGTACCCAGTGTCGGCAGTGTGGTGACATGTATACATATTACAGTTCTAGATGTCTGTTCCGATAACACAAAGTTAATAGCATTTGGGATAATTCTTATTTGTACCACATGAAGAAGAACAATAGAATCACCCCCACTGCCATCAGGAAAAGCCCACAGCAAGCTGACAGTAGGCATCAACAAACCCTTACATCCACAAGGCGTCCAGAATTCAGAAACTTTGGGATTTACAATACTGTACTGTCAAACACCACAGAGTCCGGGGAGAACTCCATAGTGAGATAAATTCCTTCTTTTTCTGATGCACACGTTTGAATGGCCACAGCGAGTGGTATGTATCAAGTCAGAAGATTGCCTCGTAAACGGTAAAGTTTCTGCCAAATGGATATGTTCCAAAGAGTTACAAGCAAAAGAACAAAACAAACTTAGCCCTTTCACAGTTCTTCAGAGCTCTCTGAGTTTTACACTTGCAGGTAGGGCTCTTGATTCATGGTAGCAACATCATTAACAAACAGTAGCAGGAGCCAGCTCTTCACTTATCCTTAACTCCAAAATAATAGTCCAATCACCCTAAAGTCTCACCATCATCATGTGACCTTTTGGTTTTGTTATTGTTGTTAAGGACAGGTGTAAGCATTCTTTAACTCCACTGGAGTGTCCTCCCAGCTGACTGATGGGTGACTATGCCCGAAGTCTTTTTATTCTTTTTATTCTTCCTTGGTTCTTTTGCTTCACTCCTTAGCTAGTTTATCCTAGACAGTTCCTCGGTTCTATGATGTTCCTGCCGAGCACCCCCAAACCCTCTTCTGTCTTCTGCTCTCAGGACCAGTAGGCCACCTTTGTACCCTGGATTAACTCCCTACCTGTTTTCTGTCCCTCTGCACCAGAGGATTTGAATGTCTCCATGGTTGGTGTGTTGACAGAGGTGGGGGTCGGGGAGGGATGGGAAACCTGCCTCCCCTTTCCACTCTTCTCTCTCTTCCTCTCTCCCTCCTTCCTTCCTTTTTCTTTTCTTCCATCCTACATCCTTCTCTCTTTTTCTCTTTCCCTTCCTCTTTCCTACTCTTCCTCTTTCCTCCCTCCCTTTCCCCTTCCTCTCTCTTGCTCCTTTCCTCTATCTATCTATCTATCTATCTATCTATCTATCTATCTATCTATCTATCTATCTATCTAATCTATCATGTCTGGCCTGTAGTCCTTGTCAAATCCAGATAAATGAGACTTTCACCTTTGATTAAACAGAAAGAGACAGATATAAAGAAAAAAAACCAGATGTGTGACTGGACTTCCACGCCTGCTTGCCACACTTCAGAATCCAACCCAGCCCAGGTTCCCACCAACTCTCACTTATCCTCTGGATCCCCCTGAGTGGACACAGTTCTCTCAATTTCTGCTTCGGTCGCCCTAGCTCAGGCTGTGCAGTACATTCTCTGCCCTGTCTTAGCCTCACCACCATGCTGTGTCTATGTAACCTTTAAACATGCGGATCCGTACTCAGTCCTTTCATGTTTGAGAGCACCTCGGTAGCTCACACCCGTTCCATGAGAAAGGGAGAAATCCTTCTTCACCAGATTTATAATCTCTGTGGATATACAGTGCTCTCTTCTAGCCATGCTCTCTCCTTTGCTATGCTTGCCTGTCTACATGCAGACCTAGGAAGGTTGATCCCTCAGGGAGCATCCCCTCAATCCACAGGCTTAAGGAGGCTTAACTGCTATTGACACACTAAGACATCAGGGTTTGCTTTCTAAGTCTTTGGTGTGTAACTATTCGTCTGTTAGCATAACTGTTTGGTGAAGTCTGTCCTTCCCTGACAACTGACAGACAGTGCCACAAATGTCACATGCATGAACAAGTCCACGTGGTGAATGTGTGCAGTGGTTAAGAGTACCTGGCAAACAGCAACCCCCCCCCCCCCCAGGCAGTGAATGCATCCAGGCTGCTGCAGCTGCTGTGATTCCCTAGTGTTAGAAAGGCCCCTCCTCCTCGCCTCACATGCTCTGCCAATGCTCCTCTGCCCCACTTAGTGGAACTTCCTGCACTATCCAGAGCAAAGCATCGCTGCATTTGCTGCCTAGGCAAACGCATGTATGGTAGGCCTCCCGATATACAGATTACTAAAAGAAGTTTCCCTCCTCCACATAAGCAAGGATAGTGAAATGATTTAGTGTTGATTGCATATAAGCGTATGCAGCTTAGTTCAGTGTTAGAACCATTTCACAATACTCTTTCGTAATGAAAACCACCACAGTAGTTCTGACTGGAAACTAGTTTGCTACAAATATAATGAACTCCCCAACTCCCTTTTTAAACAATCATACATTTTGCTTCTTCTAAGATTTCTTAATTTATTATATCTTAAAAATTATACATGAAATAAATTTTTAAAAATTAAAAATATTCTAAGAAATACTAACATAATTCTGGTTGGATTTCATATCATTATGGCTTATTTTTTATACCCTTTAAAATCTCAAAGTAGGGCTGGTGAGATGGCTCAGCGGGTAAGAGCACCCGACTGCTCTTCCAAAGGTCCTGAGTTCAAATCCCAGCAACCACATGGTGGCTCACAACCACGCCCTGATGCCCCCTTCTGGAGTGTCTGAAGACAGCTACAGTGTACTTACATATATAAATACATCTTTAAAAAATAAAATAAAATAAAATCTCAAAGTACCTACTATCTTCCTTATAATAATCTGAAAGTACAATCTTTTTTAGATTTTTAAATTTTTATGTGTATAAGTGTTTGTCTCCCGTGCATGTTTATGCACCATATCACATCCTTGACTGGGGCTCATGGGGGTCAGAAGACAGCATCTGATCTCCTGGAACTGGCGCTACAGATGGTTGTGAGTCTCCATGCGGAAGCTGGGAATAGAGCCCAGGTCCTCTGGAAGAGCAACCAATGGTCATAGCCACTGAACCATCTTTCCAGTTCCAGAAAGTATAGTAATCTTGAACTCTAAATATTTTATTTACAATATTAGATTATAATTGTATGAAAGTGTATATAGCAGAACCAGACTAGGAAAAAGAAATATGAAATCATTTTAAAAGAATTACAAACTCTTGACAGATTTATGATGGTTGTATTACATTTGCTCCGATTTTGTTTCAATCAATCATTTTCATAATAGAAAATTACTTTTTTTTAAAAAAAGTGGACCTAAGGATGCCACCCTTGTCTCCAGGATGCTTAGACAGACTCCTGAGCATGGAGTGGGCCATGTGATAGCATTCAGGCAGGGCAGGACTTCACTGCAGGTTAAAGGATGTTGGAAAAACCAAGTTTTCATTTTGAAAGAATTACATTGTGCTAATTGCTGCTTGCTTCACATAGATAATTATAGAAAGGAAAATGACTCTGGAGCCACGAAGTCACAGGCTACACTACATAAAATGTGTGGTTTCTTTTCCACTTCATGTGTTCTAATACAACACACACACACACACACACACACACACACACACACCGCTTAAAGAACTGAATGATGAAATACAAGTTTGCAAAAGTTTCTTGGACTAGGAAAGTAAAATTAGTTATTACATTTTAAAACACGCAAGTACCAGGGCATTTCTTTGAGAATTCCCCAAAGTAGATGCTTGAAAATATCTGAAATTTACAAAGTATTTTCCTGGAATTTTTTAAAAATTAAAATAAATATATGTGTGTGTGTGTATTCACGCATGTGCTGTGTGTGTGTGCTCATACATGCATTGTGTGTATACGCATACTTGCATCGTGTGTGTATGCACTTTGTGTGTTGGTGTGCACTGTATATGTGTTTGTGCACATGCTGAAGCACATATGCTCAGTGTGGGGAGGATATGCTGTGTGAATTGATTTACAGTGTGTTTGTTGGTGTGTGCTCTGTGCGTTGGTGTGTTCTGTGTGTGTGTGTGTGCGTGTGTGTGTGTGTGTGTGTGTGTNTGTGTGTGTGTGTGTGTGTGTATCAGAGGACAAGCTGTCTGTCCTTCCATCTTTGTGTTGGTTCTGGAGTCCACAGCAAGAGCCTTTGTACTCTGAGCCATCTCACTGGCCCATTGACTATAATTTTATATCATGTTCTTATATTGTTTCACACATAGATAAAGTGTAAGTTATTAATCACTACATAACTGGTTCCCTCCTTTTCCCCGGAGCTATGTAATTCCTATTTTGAGTTTGAGGGTTGACTAATAATTCATTTCTTCAAGTAAGTAACTTCTCTTACCTGTCAATTTATGTTTTTAAAATATCATTTTATATCCTAGTTTTTAAAAAAAATCTATATATGTAAGTAAAGCTTTCCACAGCCAGCTGTTGTAAGACTAGATAAAATTATGTGCACCAACATCTAGTCTCTTCTCGTCCTACCATCTAGTGGGCTCTGCCTACTGCCATCTCTACTCTCTTTCTCTCAGGACTAGTATTCATTTGTTCTTGTTTTTCTCAAACTTGGAACACTAATTCTATAAAATGTTTGATATTTTGTTTTCAAAAACATTTTATTTTATGTACAACTTACTTATTAGATATCGCAATGATAGAATGATTTGATAAAGTTTTAAGTACAGTTGAAAATCATCATTTCTAAGTGAATCAACAAGACAAGTGTATTTGGGGGACTTCTTATTACACTAATAGGTAATGAAGTCCAAATGCAAGTCCAGCTATTGAAATCACTCCCTTGAAGGCAGAATACATGGTAGATTCTCTTACAATGTAAAAAAAAAGGGTTCTTGCTATTTTAGTACATGGAACATTGAATTCACATATCTACCATTTGTGGGGAAAGCAATGGCAGATTGAAACTAGGAAAAAAAAAATCTGTGCTGTTTCATGACTCATGGGTTCTTCTCTGTTTTCTCGTCACCTAATGTCACACTTTTTTGGTTACTTTACTTTTTAAAGCTTTACTCCCATTTGCACACACACACACACACACACACACATACACGAATATGCCACAGGCTATGATTTTGGTATGAAAGACAACATGTGACTTTTTCCTCAGCTTGGGACACCTAGCTTAATATATTTCCAAGGTCAATACATTTTCTTGCAAATTTTACAATTTCATTTTTCTAAATAACATCCCATTGTGTATGTGTACCAAAAATTCATTATATTACACCACCTCTGGACATATACATATCCTACCTTAGAGGTGTTTGCACATCTGTATTTATTGATTCTCTGTACGTGATTGCAAAGATTTGGAACCAGCCTACTTAACCACTAACAAATGACCAATTCTATAAATTGCTAATGAGTATTGCTTGAAATAAAGATTATGTAGTGTTGGAAGACACTGGGGTTAAGTTACATTACAAAGACGACTTGGAGCCTTGAATATACTATAATTCTCCTGTGGAATGTTCCAGCAAATTTTGACAGCAGATGTCTGCTCCTCGTGGAATGTTTGTAAGATACTTGAATTACGGGATCGTGTTGCCAATTTGATTTCTCTTTATATATCTCCTCTCTAAAGTCCTCCAAATAAAGCTCCTATTTTATTGACTGATATCCCAAGATAAATTGTTTTCTTAAAAATCTCTTGTAACTCTATCTACATATAAATCATGATTTCCCAATACCATGCAAACCAAATAGAACAGGAAAGTGATTTGAACGCTGTCAGTGACAGAAGATGGCCACTTGGGAACCATAACTTTAATTTTCAACTTAGTATGTTTAACAAAAACAATTTTATTTGTCTCAGTTAATAATTTCCTAGAACTTTAAACTTATAAACTTGGTCATATACTATATGAAAAATGGAGCTGATAGTTTATCTGCAGCACACCAAAGTGCACTACTTTTGCAAGAAACAGAACTCAAAGGAAAATACAAAAGATGCACTATGTAAAAGTTCTTGAGATCAAACGGAGGCAGTAGATTGTAGAAGGGCTGAGGGAAGGAAATGGAGGGTGCTCCCTGGCTTCCTGAATTTCACTTAGAATACACCACAGTGCCCACCTGGCACCTAGTGACTAGAACACTTAGAGAACTTTTGTCTTCCCTATTCTAGTTTGCTTTTCTGTAGCTCTGGTAAACATGAATAAAAGCAATTTGTGTAGTAAAGGATTTATTTGGATTACATTGAGGGAGGCCAAGGCAGGAACTAAAGGCAGGAGTCTGAGGGTGGGAACTGAAGCAGAGCCCATAGAGGAGTGATGCTTACTGGCTTGCTTCCCCTGGCTCTCTAACCCTGTGTTCTTGATATCTCAAGACCACCTGCCCCACCTATGACACCATCCACAGGAGTCTGCCATCTGCACACCAATCAGAAATGAGCAAAATAACCCACATACACACCCACAGGCTTATCTGATGGTGGCAATTTCTCTAATGAGAGTCCATCTTCCCAGGTATATCTAGGTTTCTGTAAAACTGACAAAAACTAGCTAAGACACTCCCCTAAATGAATAAACTGAGGAGCCTTGTGGCAACCAAAGCTACTGGAAAATAATGGGGAAATTCTGAAAAGAGAGTCAAATAATAACCCCTTTATTCAGTGTTTGAACTCAAGCTCTAGTGTCCTTCTAAATGCTGCACTGGAAAGCAACCAGAAGTCAGCTTGAAGGCCGAGAAACCTGATCTGGACAGAAGCTTTAATTCCTCATAGGAACCACAGTCTGATTCCATCTGGTCAAATTAAAATCCCTGCTAAGAACCCCAATAGCCAAGAAAACACAGACATAAGTGGAAAACTACCTCCAACAAAATACACAAATATTCTTAGCAATATAACAAAATAGAGAATCTCTGAAATAGCTCATATGAAAGGCATGGAATACAACCCCAAATTACCCAACATACTAAGAATTAGGAAAATGAGGACCTGTCTGCAAAGGAAAAGTTAATCCACAGGTGTCAGACCTTGAGATGACTCGGGGATTCAAATGATGAGATCGGGGCTTTAAAAGAAGACATCGTAGTGGCATAAAGAAAATTAACTATGTTCACAATTCAGGGCAAGGAATTCTCAGTAGGGAAATTAATATTTGAATGTAAATTTTTAGAAATTAAAATTCTTAACATCTGTTCTTTAAAAAACAACCAGGTAGACATAAGCAGAACGGACAAGGAGAAAAATCACAAGAGCATTGAAGGCCGAACATTAGCATGAAGGAGAGGAAGGGACGAGTTGAAGAAGAAGAATGCATATGGACCCGGAACTTGAGAGAATATTAAAGTTGACAGTCCTAGAAAAATAGACAGGTTTACAGGAATGGCAACCTAAGACTTCTGATAGTGTTCTATTTCTGAAGGAAATAAACCAATTCAATGAGCTTAGTGAGTCCCAAAGATACTAATGCTTGATAATAACCATGATTAGCATACAATTGTTGAACTTCTGGAAAACCAAAGATAAAAGAAAAGCCATGAGGAAGACCACATGGAAAATAACATGCTACATGCTAGAAGGGCGGATCGCCCCACTAGGAGTCTACCAGGCTTGAGAACAAATAGGGCAAGAACCTGTAAAGTCCTAAAAGGAAATGCTGAAAAGAACCCCAAACCCAACAAAAGCATTTCCAGGTTGAAGATGAAATAAAGACATTTTGTTTTTCAAATTAAGGAAAAGTAAGAGGTGTTGTCTCCAGAACTGGATTGCTAGAAATGAGGCTAGATGTTCTTCAGGATGAAGGCAAACAAAACAAGAAGAGCTACAGGTCCCAAGGAATGGATGCTGTACAAGTAAAGATTCTGGTCAGTATAAATGTGCTGCATTTAAAGCTCGCATGACCACGCAAAGCAAAACATAGCACTGTGATAAGAAGTTTACAAATGGTTGCAAATAGACTGTCTGTAGAAGCTGACACACTAAGGGTAGTGAAAAGCCAACAGCTTACACAGTTATGAGGTTTCTGTACTAGATATGAACTATGCCAATTTTTAAGTTTACTTTTAGATTATTTTTATTTTATGTGTATGAGTGTTTTTGTCTACGTGTGTTTATGTATACCATATGCATTCCATTGGGGTCAGAAGAGGATATCAGACCTTCTGGAACTGGAGTTACTGGTGATTTTGGACCACTCTGTTGCTGGGAATTGAATCTTAGTCCTCTGCAAGGGCAAGTGCTCTTAAGTGTTGAGCCGTATCTCTAGACTGAACCACTCACATGTTAACTCCAGAGTGGAAAAATTAATGTTATAAGCACTAGTAAAGCCACTTAAAATAATGATTAAATAGCAAATAAACTATTTTAAATGAAATTCTAAAAAGCTCTAATAAAATGGAAGTAAGAAAAAAAAGATATGAAAAACAACATATTGTATCATTAATACTTGATATTTGACACAAACACATGCTTCATTTGAATGGAAATTTTTAGTGACAAGAATACAACACGGTAGAAATACATTTCACAGTGATCATGTGGAACCTCTAGACTGAAAAATATGACAGTTTGAATGAGAATGGCCTTGATAGGTTTATATCCTTGAATATGTGGTCTCCAGTTGCTAGAACTGTTTGAAAAGGATTAGGAGGTGTAGCCTTGATGGAGCAGGTCTGTCATGGGGCAGGCTCTGAGGTGTCAAAAGCCTCCTTCCATCCCCAGTACATTCCGTGCCTCCTGCTTGTAACGCATGATGTGAGCTCTCAGCTTTCCCACTACTGTGCTTTCTCTGTATAGTCCTGGACTCTACCACGTGCCCAATTAAATGCTTTCTTTTATAAGTTTCCTTGCTTAAGCTGCTTTATCACAGCAAAAGTAACTTATACAATTATAAAATGTTGCTGAGGGGAATGAAAGAAGAATCAGAAATGTTATATATATATGATGTTAATACATTGGAAAACCCAACACTGTTACAATGAGATCACCTCCCAAATCTGTCAAAGATTGAAACAATCTCTCACAGTTATAATAGGATCTTTAACATTCTAGTAACATGAATACAGTTACATAGTAAGAATATTAAACACTAGTACCAATTACAAAGTGTCCTAGGAACAGTTTTGTTTTTAAGACGAAGCATAAGGCAGTGAGATCCACGTTTGATACTGCTGTTCATGATTGTATTGGAGGCTCCAGTCAAGACAATTTTGCAGGAAAAAGAAATGTGGTTCTGGAGCCATTAGATCAACAGAATAGAACTGAGGATGCATTAATAAAGTCCTGAGTTTATGTTGATTGATCTTAATAAGTACCAAGAGTATTCACAGGGAAGAGAGGAATCTTTTCAATAAATGCTGCTAAGCCAACTGGATAACCTCACACAAAGTTATATGTAACACACTATTTATAGAAATTATCTCAAAAGGTTACAGCCTTAAACATAAGAACTACATTTATGATTAAGAAAATATATGAATAGAGAGGGATTCATGACCTTGACTTTAGTAAATACTTTTCAGATGTGGCACAAAATACACATGTGTCAGCAACAACAAAACTAGGGAAATTAGATTTCATCAAAAATGTATTTCAAAAGTTTATTTCAAAAGAGGCATGAAAGTAAAAATGAACAGCTCTAGGCTGGGTTTGCAAACTCCATTCCAGTACTCATCCTGTAATTTCCTAAGAGCCCGGAGAGCTCAGTAGTAAAAGGGTAAGTAATCCAATTAGCTCACCAAGGATTTGAATAAACCTTTCTCTAAGAATGTGCTTATGATCAGTAAACAGGCAAAAAGATGGCTAATGTCACTAGCCTTTACAGAAAAGCCAAACCACTATGAGTTTCCACTGTACAGGCAGACTGAAATAGAAGGTTGTCTTATAGACTGGCTGTAGCAAGAATAACTGATATAATAGTATGTGTTGCAAAGAAATGGAAAATGGGACTGTCATTCACAGATGATCATATGACAAAACCCCAACAGCACTGAAGAACAGTTTGATATAAAGGTGCCATATGGCCCAACAATTTTATTTGTGTAGGAAAATGCAGAAACCCATACAAGGTATACAAAAGTTCACAACAACAATTTCCATATTAACCAAAATGGGGGAAATATCCTACATATCCACTCATAAATGCAATAATCACAGGCAACTTGCCTCCACCTTTGCCTCTGCCTCCACCTCTGCACCTCTGCCTTGAGTGCAGGATTAAAGACTTGTGCCACCATGCTGGGGCGACTTGGATTTAATCAGAATGACCAAGCTAATCCAATATATATCAAATATATGTTTCGCAGGACCTTGGGGCAAGTAAAAAATGAGAAATTATTTTACCCTGAAGTGGGAGAGGGGCTTCATACAACCATCTGGGCGTCTTAAATGGGAAGAAAAATGGTTGGAGGGAAATTTCTTGTTCTCTCTTCTGGAAAGCAGAAGAGAATTCAGAATTACTACTAGTTTGGCTTTGGGGCTTGAAGGATAGCCCCTGGTTTCTCAGTCTGTGATCTCAGACTAAAAGTGGCTTTTCTGAGTCCTGAAGCCTTGAGTCACACTGCCTGCTTCTCTATTTCACATGGCCCATCCTGCCACACTGCGACTTCTCAGCTGCCATAATCAAGTGAGCTAACACCCTTAATAAATTCTCTACCTAGATATTACTAATTTTATTTCTTTAGATAGCCATACTACTACTACTACTACTACTACTACTACTACTACTACTAATAATAATAATAATAATAATCTTGAGAGTAGTGTTTGTGAAAGAACAAACAAAAATATATTTCTAAAGCAAGCTTTAGAAACATCAACACTAGTTTTACAAAGTCAATGTGTCACAACAATTCGACAAAGATGACAGACTTAAAATTAATGCCAGAGAAACGAGCATCCAAGTGGAGAGGATTGGGTGTTGGTTCTTATATCATACACAGACAAAAGCACCCATGCATGGTTCACAGATCTGATTTTAAAATCGTAAAAGTCCTAGATGAAAACCTAGAAAACTTCAGTAGATGATTTTTATATAGGATACAAAAATATAAACTACAGAAGGAAAAGGTGACAAAACTCACGCTATAAAAATTAATGTTGGTATTTTAAAAGACTGTTAGGAAATAAGGATGTACACACAGGAGGGGAGGATGAGGCCACGACACACATTCTAATGTATGGGGTCCCATCCTAACAGACACATCTTCTATTGAAAATATCATGAGTTAAAACTGCATTTAGGGGCTAGAGAGATGGCTCAGCACCACTTAAGAGCACTGCCTGCTTTTCCAGAGCTCTTGAGTTCAATTCCCAGCAACCACATGGTGGCTCACAACCATCTGTAATGGGATCTGATGCCCTCTTCTGGTGTGTCTAAAGAGAGTGACAGTGTACTCACATATATAAAATAAATAAATCTTTAAAAAAAAAAAACAACCTGCATTTAATGTACCTAACATACTGGGTACCATGCCTTAGTTTTGGCTATCTTAAAGGAGCGCAAAAAATTACTTTAGCCTATAGTTGGGCAAAATCATCTGGAGCCTGTACCTGATGCTCCCCATCTTCACCAGGTCATAACCTTCAGAGCGGAAGCCAATCTACAATTACAGAAGCCCAAAGTGCACACCCAGTCAGATAGAAGGAGAAAACCACAAAGACTTAATTTCTTGTGCAGAATTTGACCTTGGTTGCACTGAAAGTCAGCAGGGATGTGTAACTAAAGTGGTCACCTGCAAACTATGTATGCCAAATTGAGTCACTGCATAAGCAAAGGCTTATCACAGCAGCCCCTCACACTTGAAAAGTGACTGCCTCTGTGTTTCGACAGGAGAGTTGACTAGTCAGTCCTTACAGAGACCTTAGACCCTGCAAAACCAGGGTGTGAATGCTTGTAAGGAGGTAGGAGAGAAAGTTAAAATTGGTGTAAGTTTTTGTATATTAGGCAAATAAAATAAAATAACTGGGCAAAGTAAGTAGTGGTTGGAATGCGTGGAGAGAGGTGGGGACTCAGTCAAGTGACTCAGATGTGTCCTTCCAGCAGTCATTCACCTCAGATGACAAACTCCAGGTTGTGACAGCAGATTCTCTGGCTACAAGAAACCATCAATAACTATTTCCATGGTCATCTCATCCTGGCTCAGACTCCATTCCAACCAAATTATTAGCACACACATTATTCTTCTTAAAGAAATAGAGAAATGCATTCCAGATTGCCAAAGAAAGGAATTTCCTATGATTTATATCAAAATGTTCCTAGAGCATTTTTTCCCCATCATCCATCTTCAAGAAATACTAAAGACAAATATCTCATGAATCCAGAGGTGCTTCTGGCCAGCATCTGGAGATGATCTTGAGAAAACAAACCTGTTATCATTTTTCACCACAGGACGCCACAGTCCGAATATGTAATAAACACAACACACCAGGGCTGGAAAGGCAGAGAGCACAGTCAACCACTGTGTCAGGAGACGGTCAAAGGAGGGGATATTTGCCCACACCTCATCCATACTGATTTTTCATAACCTATTGTTCTCCTCTTCCTAACAAATACTTTGATGATAACTAAAGATATTCCCGTCACTGGTTGCCCTCAAGGGTGTGGGGACTTACTTAAGCCATCATGTGAAGAGGCCACACACAGTGCAGTAGATAAAGGTACACAGAGACCATGCAGTCAGACATGTGAATTTGCACCTTCATCCTGCCACATAACAGCTGTGTCTGCTGGATAGTTTTATGTCAACTTAACATAAAGAGGGAACCTCAATTGAGAAAATGCCTCCATAAGATCAGTCTATAAGCATACACACCTATAGGGCACTTTCTTCATTAGTGATTGATGGGGGAGGGCCCAGCCTACTGTGGATGGGCCACCCTTGGGCTGGTGCTTCTGGGTGCTATGAGAAAGTAGGCTGAACAAGTCACAAAGAGCAAGCCAGTAAGCAGACTTCTCTATGGCCTCGGCATCCGCCCCTGCCTCCAGGTTGCTGCCCTGCCCGAGTTCCTGCCCTGACTTTCTTCAGATAAGCAGTGATGTGGAAGTGTAAGACAAAGAAATCCTTTCCCTAAGTTGCTTTTGATCATGGTGTTTTATCACAGCAAAAGTCATCTAACTATAACACCTAACCAAGCTCAACATTTCTCAATCCCAATGAACACTATTTCCACCCCTGAAAAATAGGCTTGTCTATAAATGCTAATGTCAGTGCATCCATTAGCATAGCTTGATGTAATTATCAGCACAAAGCCATGTTCACCAGCGCATGTTCTTCAGACAGGTAGATGAAATAGATAGCAAAAAGAGACAGAAGTCTGATTGTCGGTAAGGCTGTGGAAGAACTGGAGTTGCCATGCACTGCTCGATGGACTAAGACCTCTGCGCAGCCCACTTAGAAGAAGCAAGAATACATCTTATTTAGCAGTTCCACTCCTAAGTATGCATTCAGCATAACTGATCACACATATTTACCCAAACACATGTACTAGGTTTTCAAAGCTGCACCGTCCATAATAGCACAGCATGCAAATGGAAACCCCTAAATGTGTATCAATTGAGTAGTGCAGGGGTCATCCAGCAGTCTTGGTCAAACTTCAGCTATTATATGGATTCTGCAGGCCACAAGGAGAAAAATCATGTATGACTGCAGCCCTGCTCCGTCTACCCTGGGCAGTAAGTAGTGCAGTGGAATGAAATGGCGCCTACAGTCCCTGCTTGGCCTGCTTCTCTCTGCCACAGTAGTGTGACAGCAACCACACATAATACACAGCTGACATGTGCTGTGTTCTGATAAGATGCTATATATGGGCACAGAAATTTAAAGTTTACATCATTTTCGTATGCTGTGAGGTATTCTTTAGATTTTTAAAAAAATAATTGCTAAATGTACAAAAATAGGAACAGCAAAATTCACCCCAACGGTTGTTGCTTGCCGAGTCCAGGGGCAATGGATACACAAATTACCCACACAGTGGAATTGTATCCAGCAGCAAGTGTACACATGTACACAAACGTACACAGTATACACGATCATACACAGCAGGGAGTATACATATGTATACAACCACACAGGGGAGTCTTACAAATATAACATCAAGGGAAAGACACCAGATCCACAAAGTGTCAGGTTCTCTTTATGGAGCTCATGAAGCCAACAGAATGAAATGATGCTTCCAGAATTCGCCCGTCATTCCTGCATGTGGGTAGTGACGGAAAGTGGAAGCAAAGTGGACTCTGGGCTGAAAGGAACATCTGTTCCATTTGTTTGGTTAAAATATGAAAATGTAGTTATGAGATGGACTTTTCTGTCTCTGAAACGCTGGGAAAAGCCCAACTTCTTCTCTACCCATGCTCAGGCCTCATTGGCCCCACACATAGTGAGCAGGTTTCTAGGCCCTCTGCCTGACCTGCCATCTTACTCACTAGCCAGGGACTCTGAAGCACCCATCTGCCCTCTGTTTTAATGACAAGAACAACGGGGTCATAGGTGAAACTCCTATGCTTAACAGATGGATGTGGGTCTGGCTCCCGTGTGCATCCCTGTGCAGCAGAGACCAAGTTTCTGGATTTCCTTCTGGCATCTAAAAAAAAAAAAAAGCAGAAATAACCTCTACAGTTTGGTATAAGAAGCAATCTTGGATGGAGATCCGTTGGTTGCACCCTTGACGATTAGTTTCTCTACAACCAAATGAAGATGCTGGTCAGCAGGCACTCCTAGAATCATGACCCTCCGTGGTTACTTCATGATAAATGGCCTCATAATAGTGATTAATGAGTAAAATAACACAATGTTAGCTATTGCTGTCATTTGTTCCTTCTGAAAGCTGGCACTTCCACATCTATGAAGCTCATTGCAGATGTTCCTTTACTGCACTGTAGCATGCCCAAGGGCTAAGGCATAGAACACAGGCAGCTCATCTCCCTGGTCCTCCTCCTCATGGCACAGCAGTAGTTGGCATCTCTCTCAGAAACACTAACCCGAGGGGGTCCTTATGAACAGACTCATTACTTTTCCTGAGGCTATCTTTCTCAGGGCTTCTGTCTAGGTTCTGTTCCCCAAGTCCACTGCTGTTTCTTTTCGTGCCCATTCTGATTTCCTGTCTTCTCTGCATTCCCAATATCTTTGGGAGAACTCTGCTAATTAAGGTTGAAGTCCACCATGACCAGATAGCCACTGAGCTCAGCACAACTCGGGAGACTTCCTTCATCATCACGCCTTCTCCTTCCCTGACCTTGTCTGAAGAATCCTAAGCCCTCCCCGCCCCCTCCCCATGCCTCTCCCTGAGGAATGTCATGTACAGGATCAATTTCCTTTCTCCTGATAAGAATCTCCAGCACCTGAGATTCCTGAAATGTTTCTCCATGCTAATGAGGCGTTTCAGTGTCCCAACCACCACCAATGATCTTTGTCCATTTTGAATGCTCCTACCCTCTGTCCCCCCAAACTTTATAAGCCTTGAATCACCCTAAGTAGAGCTGATCTGCCTCCTGAGAGCCGGTCCCAGTGCAGTCATTCACCACAGGTCCTCACAAAGCTTCTGACCCCTCCCCCTCCATTCACCATCTCTGCTCCTGCTGCCCTCGTGAACCGCACTGGCCAGCAACCCACAATACTGGGGAGACCCACATAGATGATTCAACTTCTCCTGTTTATACACAGACTCTAGTTTCCTTTCCTCATGGGCTCTAGAGGTGTGTGGTCATCCACTGGATCAGCTGCCCTTTCTAGCAACACAGGTTACCGTGGAGTTAGTAGTATGAGAGATTTCTGAACAGTAAGGTCTACAGCAAGGTACTAGGAAGAGAAGTGGGGATCAGGCTAAGAGAACCTCCAGACTATACTGTTTATTCATAACCAGTGAAAGAGAGGGGAAAGGCAAGAGTGAATGGGGTTAGCCTCAGATCATGCATGATGCAGGTCTGACACGGGCACTACTTAACCACGAGGTTCAGAAAAAGGGAGCAGGCATCAGGCTGAAGGGGCCAGGCTCTTGTTTAGTTATCATCAACAGGAAACAGGACTGGGAACTGCAAGCTCAATGGCTGAGCTGTTCTTTTTTCTTTCTTTCTTTCTTTCTTTCTTTCTTTCTTTCTTTCTTTCTTTCTTTCTTTCTTTCTTTCTTTTCTTTCTTTTTTTCTTTTTCTTTTTTTATTATTATTTTCTTTATTTACATTTCAAATGCTATCCCGAAAGTTTCCCATACCCCTCCCCCCACCTCTGTTCCCCTACCC
>NC_034595.1:56459323-56470505 GCF_900095145.1 Mus pahari
CATAGCTGCTGGCACTATGAGGCGGCGCTGGGAGAGCACCTGGTTTCTAACAGATGCAGCCAGAAAGTCCAAATAATTCACCAAGAAAATGCAACCAATGTGTTGTAAGGGAATCAGATCGATTTGAGTCCAGGTTTTCTGGATTTCGATGCCCTGTATTAGCCACCAAAGCCCAAGATATATCGTGACTCCCTGGGGAAAGGCAGAGGCCGGGGAGTCTGCTGGGAAGAAGGCTACATGTGCTGGGTCTTGTGCTGGAGCTGACTCACACCCAGCATCTCCCCACGCCCGTCTTCCGCTGCTGGGTCCTGACTTTCCTGTGGCGCCTGATGTATGTTTTTCTCTGAATCACAGTGGGCTGGGATAGCAACACAAGAATTATGACAAAAATGTCCCTATGGGGAAAAAAAAGATGTCACTGTGATTTTTAGGAAGCATCTGGGGAGCAGTTACAAAAGTTTTGAAAACTTGGGGGTCAATTTTGTTATGGTTAAAATAATCTCTCTCTCTCTCTCTCTCTCTCTCTCTCTCTCTCTCTCTCTTTCTCTCCCTCCCTCCCTCCCCCTCTCCCCCCTCCTTCCCTCCTCTCTCTGCCTTCCTTTCTTCTTTTCCAAGGTAATAAGTAACTTTTCTGATATAAGGTGGAAACTCAAGAGATTAAAAAAAGTCAGATTCCTTGGACTTTAAGGAATTTTTTTTGCTTAACTTGGGTAGAGACGTAAAAAGTCTCATATTCCAAGGACAAAGAACTATTCACCCCCACCCACCCGAAGTGAATTAGAATTTGCTCTTGTATTATTTGTCCTCAAGGCCTAGGAAGTGAGGAAGCCAGAGCTGAATTAAGGGGATAGATTTTAATGAGAGAACTTTGTGCATGAATACAGAGTGTCAAGGCTGACTCTTTTACAGCAGCTGGAAGAAGAAGAGAGGGTGGAGGGGAAGGAAGGAAGGAAAGAAGGGAAGGAGGAAGGAAAGGGAAGGAAAGAAGGGAGGGAGGAAACAGGAGTAGAGGGGAAGCACTATTCTTACCATTGACTAAATGAGGCCTCATTCTGTAGACCAGACCCTGGAAGGGCAGATCTATGACCATGGAAAAGGTGGGAATTCAGACAATCATACAATGTCTGATTTACTAGTCTCAAATCCTGAACCCTGGAATCTTCAGAGGTTCAAGAACATAGTAGTAGAGGCACATGAGTTATTTTACATGTCTGACCCTTGAAATAGTGATACTTTTAGTAAAATCTGGTATGGAGAAGGGCTACTGGCATATTTGAAAAGGCCCATAGTCTCGTTAGTTGTTCTGGCTTATATTCTGTTCTCTGGGAAGCCACACTCCTGCTGTATGCCACACATGGTTCTCTGCCTTTCTGACTCCCTCTATATAACAGCAGCAAGTCCATCAAGACTGGGCCACCGAGCCAAGGCCAGTAGGTGTGTCTCTTCTAGATTCCCATATCTCCTAGCGCTTACTTTGTCAAAGCATGGTCCATTCATTCTGTGACGGCACTCCAGAAATCCTTGTATCTTCCTCAGACTGTAAAGGTCAGCACCTCTCTCCTCTAACAGCTTGGGTATTTATTGTTCTCTGAACCTTTAGCTTACTGAGGGTGTAGCCAGAGAAAGGGCCAGAGTGTCTGTTGGTACTGGAAGCTTTGCCCCTGTCTCTCCTGTTTCTTTTCATTGTTCTAGAAGAATCATTTGTTCCTCTCTGTGGACACTTGGCCTTTCTTCCCCAGAACTGATCATCCTTGAGCTCACGTGGTGTTTTGTGTTTTCAGAGCTAGAGGCCACATGACCCACATTGTAAACTCTCTTCTGTTCCAAGGTGCCATGAAACTACATAGGATGGTGAGCTGGGTCCCAGTCTAGGAGACCCATGGAATGCTCTCTGAGCTGTGTGAAAAGCAGAGGATGCCACCTGGCTATGTAATCTATTGCAAGGATGTGAGGCAGGTACGAAGTACTTGGCCTATGACTGCCATTAAACATTAGGTTCTGCCTCTCTGCCTCAAAGGGTTTTTCCAGCATCAGATTTTAACACTCTAGACTCAGAGTCTCCAAACATTTGCTGTGACTCTCGCTGCACACTTATTCAAAAGTTTCAACTGTTTCATCTATTTTCCCTTTTTTATTTAATTCCCTTCAAAATATGCATTCTATCAGTCTGTTCATTGTTTTGAACTGGAGAATTTGGAAAAAGTTTGCCTCTGTTCTCAGTATTAACTAGCTGAGTCTAGACTGGGTGGAGAGTGTCCTCAAATATTGTCTTCAAATATGCACCAAATTCTTGAACTCCGCTGAGGAGATAAAATTCTTTTGTTTCTATTGGTTATGCTTATTGATATTGGAAATTAAGACTAAGAAATCATAAAAGTGTTTTCTAAAGAAACAATAAATATGTTGCATGCTTGTAACAATGGCATTTTAAGACTTTTCTAAAAACAATTAGTAAGAAATGTGACATTGTTTTACATTTTTGCAAACATCTAATGACAGATTTCACAAAAGACACACAGGTCCCCTGGCTAGTTCTGCAATTTGATTCTGAGCAAAACATTATGTGTAGTCTATAAAGAAAAATCTAACCTCACACAGGTAAAGACTTACATAAGGGTTACAATTGCTTTACAATCATTTTTAGATAATTTACAATTCTTTGAGAATAATTATGAGTATTCTTAAATTCTACCTCAAAATGTGACAGGCGGTAAATTTTCACAGATTCGTTGTCATCTGAAATCTAAAGCTACAAAGATGAGATTTTTGTATTCAGCTGCAATATAATCTATTGGTGTCCTTTTTCCTTTGAAGGGATTGTTTTGCTCATATATAATTTTGTAACAGCATGTTCTGGCCATATGGAAAATATCAGTGAACTGAATTATGTAGATCTTCCAAACGTTGACTTATTTCATTATACAATGTCAAAAAAAAAATCACATTCCTTATTATCACCATCAATCTCATCCGAGAGAGAACTCTGCATTTGTAAAATGTTGAGCTCAGGAAGGCTGATGCAAGTTTTCCAAGACTTTAGCTTTTGCCTAAGAGCTTAGATCGAATCATCAGCAAATATGCCATGAATTGTTTTCCTTGAAATGACAGGATCTTTTGGCTAATTTTTTTGAGAAAACTTATATGGCATGTGTTCAATTCTAAATAGCCAAAGTTTGCAGTTGTTCAAGCAAGAAAATTAGTGTTCTCATCACTCCATCAGTGGTACTTAAATGAGAACTTGCCTTTCTCCTTTGTTCCCAAACCATAAACACGTTGTGTTAAACAGCACCACTCCTAATGTGTTTGGTGTCCCTGCCATGATTCCCACTAAAGCACCAGCAATTGCATTCGATATGGTTTAGCATGTTGGTCTGGTTCACTACAAGATTGTTGACAAAATAAGAAAAGCAATAGCTTCTTTCCATCTTTGTGAAAGTAGTTTTCACCTTGATAGACGTCCCCAGGGCAAACCATATTTGGAGGAAGTAATGCCTTTTTAATTGTGTTTTGTTTTAAGAGATGATGTAGTTTCAACTGTTGGTTATATATCAAGCTCTATTTGAAAGACATATTCTCTCTCTCTCTCTCTCTCTCTCTCTCTCTCTCTCTCTCTCTCTCCAATGACCATGACTTCTTTTCCAGATGACATCTACCCAGTACGTAATTGGTGACTCCATCCAAGTAAACATGTGGAAAATGAGAACAAGTGGGTGTGTTGGCTCTGAGGGAGTCGGTTGTTTGGAGATGATGAGAATGTGCAGTTCTGGAAGAGATTCAGTCCTAGGAGTGTGTATTTCTGGTCTTCAAAAGATTACCACATACATGCTGTCATACAATTTATAATGTGCCTGAGGGAGGTGGCTTAATGTAGAAAAGAAATAGCCTTTGCAGTCAGAAAACTTGAAGTCCAATGCCAGCTTAGTTGCTACTATCTGTGTGAACTTTATTATGTTTTTTTTGTTTTATTTTGTTTTTTTAACTTTGCTAAGTAAGCCTTAATTATCCTATCTGGGAATGAAGGTGCCAGACATATAAAAGCTGGATCATAGTATCTATGCAGTGACCAAGTAACTTTCTACCTTGGGTATAGGAAATATGTTAAAGATGGCTGTCAGCACCAGTTCCTTGTGTCCTGGTAGTGCCTTCTTTTCAGTTTTCCTTAGCCATACTCAGCATATGTAAGAAAGGCAAAACCAATCCCATACTTTTCTAAAGGGTCAACTGAGGCCCTGTTTTGAAAGCGGCATAACTCAGCTTCCTGAGCTGCTAAGCCCTGACTCTTTTTCCTCCTTTCTACACATGCCACCCATGAAACATGCCAACACTCCTGAACAAAAGCTTACGTGTACGCTGATTTTTAACTCAGAGCCTGGTTTCCACTGAGCTCAACCTGGAGCAGATGTTTTATTAATCTTTTGGGGGGAAGTGGGGGGGAAGAAGGGGTTTATTCAACTTAATCTTCCATACCACAGTTCATCATCAAAGAAAGCCAAGGCAGGAACTCAAGTAGCGTAGGAACTGGGAACCAGGAGCTGATGCAGAGGCCATGGTGGTGCATTACTTTCTGCCTTGCTCATCATGGCTTAGTCAGCCTGCTTTCTTTCTTTTCCTTTTCTTTTTCTTTATTGGATATTTTCTTTATTTACATTTCAACTGTTTTCTCCTTTCCAGATCTCCCCTTTAGAACCCCCCCTCCCCTATCTCCCCTCCCCCTGCCTCTAGAGGGTGCTCCCCCTACACCCACCCAGTCCCATCTTCCCATCCTGGCATTCCCTACACTGAGGCATCATACACCCTCAGGTCCAAGGACCGCTCCTCCCACTGACATCCAACAAGGCCATCCTCTGCCACATATGCAGGTAGAACCATGGGTCCTTCTATGTGTACTCTTTGGCTTGAGTCCCCAGGAGCTCCAGGGGGTCTAGCCTGTTGATGCTATTGCTCACCCCGTGGGGCTGCAAACCCCCTCAGCTCCTTCAGTCCCTTCTCCAACTTTTACATTGGGGACTCACTCAGTCCAATGGTTGGCTGTGAGCATCTGCCTCTGTATTTGTCAGGTTCTGGCAGAGCCTCTTAGGAGACCACCATATCAGGCTCCTGTCAGCAAGCACTTGTTGACATCCACAATAGCATCTAGGTTTGGTGACTGTATATGGGATGGATCCCCAGGTGAGGCAGTCTCTGGATGGCCTTTCCTTCAGTCTCTGCTCCACATTTTGTCCCATATTTCCTCCTGTGAGTATTTTGTTCCCCCTTCTAAGAAGCACTGAAGCATACACACTTTGGTCTTCCTTCTTCTTGGGGTTCATAAGGTCTTTGAATTGAATCATAGGTATTCTGAACTTTTGGGCTAATATCCACTTATCAGTGAGTATATACCTAGTATGTTCTTTTGTGACTGAGTTACCTCACTCAGGATGATATTTTCAAGTTCCATCAATTTGCCTGCAAATTTCATGAAGTCCTTGTTTTTAATAGCTGAGTAGCAGTCCATTGTGTAAATGTTAGTCTCTCTTTTTATTGGGGAATTTAATCCATTAATATTAAGAGATGTCAAGGAGTAGTTATTGTTACTTTCTATTATTTTTTGATGTTGTTTTTATTTTGTGTGGTTGCCTTCTTTTGGTTTTGTTGAAAGAGCATTACTTCCATACTTTGTCTAGGGTATAGGTTCCCTCCTTGTGTTGGCATTTTCCATCTATTATCCTTTGTAGGGCTGGATTAGTGGAAAGATACACAAGTAAATTTGGTTTTGTCATGGAATATCTTGGTTTCTCCATCTATAGTACTTGAGAGTTTTGCTGAGTACCATAGCCTGGGCTGGCATTTGTGCTCTCTTAGCATCTGTATGACGTCTGCCCAGAATATTCTAGCTTTAATTGTCTCTGGTGAGAAGTCTGGTGTAATTCTGATAGGTCTGTCTTTATATGTTACTTGACCTTTTTCCTTTACTGCTTTTAATATTCTTTCTTTGTTTTGTGCGTTTAGAGTTTTGACTATTATGTGATGAGAGGAATTTCTTTCCTGGTTCAATCTATTTGTAGTTCTGTAGGCTTCTTGTATGGTCATGGGCATCTCTTTCTTTAGGTTGGGGAAGTTTTCTTCAACAATTTTATTGAATATATTTACTGACCCTTTAAATTGGGAATCTTCGCTCTCTTCTATACCTACTATCCTTAGGTTTGGTCTTCTCATTGTGTCCTGGATTTCCTGGATGTTTTAGGTTAGGATCTTTTTGCATTTTGCATTTTCTTTGACTGTTGTGTCAATATTTTCTATGGTATCTTCTGCACCTGAGATTCTCTTTTCTATCTTTTGTATTCTGTTGGTGATGCTTGCGTCTGTGACTCCTGATCTCTTTCCTAGGTTTTCTATCTCCAGAGTTGTCTCCCTTTGTGATTTCTGTATTGTTTCTATTTCCAATTTTAGACCCTGAATGGTTTTGTTCAATTCCTTCACCTGTTTGGTTGTGTTTTCCTGTAATTCTTTAAGGGATTTTTGGGTTTCTTCTTTGAGTTCTTCTACCTGATTACCTGTGTTTTCCTGTATTTCTTCAAGGGAGTTATTTATGTCCTTCTTAAAGTCCTCTATCACCATCATGAAATGTGATTTTAAAGACTCTTGCTTTTCTGGTGTGTTGGGGTATCCAGAGCTCTCTGTGGTGGATGAACTGGGTTCTGATGATTCCAAGTAGCCTTGGTTTCTGTTGCTTATGTTCTTGTCTTTGCCTCTTGCCATCTAGTTATATCTGGTGTTAGCTAGCCTTGCTGTATTCTGATTATGGCTTGTCCCTCCTACAAGCATGTGTGTCAGTACTACTGGGAGACCAGTTTTCTCCAGCAGGAGTTTGGGTATGGAGAGCTGTGGCACAGGGTCAGCTCCGTGGTATAGATGGAAATAAGAAGGATCCTGTCCCCAGCTGTTCCTTGGTTTCTGTGTCCTGATGGCTCTGGGCTGGTCCCTGTTGTATCAGGAATTTGAACAGAAGTGGTGGTCTTACTGTGCCCACAAGTATGTCAGCACTCCTGGGAGAACAGCTCTTTCCTGGTGGTATTTGGGTATGGAGTGCTGTGGCACAGGATCAGCTCTGGGTCCAGATGGAAACTGAAAGGATTCTGTCCCAGGCATCATTTTACTAATCTTATAGTTAGTATTTATGGGCCTCCATGTGGGTGCTGGAAACTAAACCATGTCCTTTTGGAAAAGCAGCCAATGCTCTTAACCACGGATCCATCTCACTGGCCACAGGAAGAGCCTCACAGGGCACGAATCATCTTCTGTGCAAGACAGTGTTGAACAGGAGAGTTGGGAGCTCACACACCTCTAGTGGATAATTATATGGTAATGATCCTGGAACCACTTAGCTTGGACACAACTCCTGACCTCTGCCACTTGCTCTCTAGCACCACGCAAGTTACTTTGTACCTCTGTGGCTTAGTTCTGCCTCCCTCCCCCCGACTCTCCCTCCGCCCATCTTTAAAGTAAGAGGAGCAAACATGTCTACTTTGAAAGGCTGCTCTGGAGATTAAATGAGAAACTAGAATACTATCACTATGAAGTGGGAAGTTGGAGAAGTATCCAAAATGTACAGCAATCCAGTGTAATGATGTGTATAGACACAATGTTAGCATGTGCAGAGAGAACTGTGTTCTCACAGCTGCATGGGGGCAAGCAACCAAGTCTGCAGAGATTAGATTTTAGAAACTGTGGGATACCTTCCAGCATTCCAGGGAGGACTGTCTTGGAGAGGATGGCACATTAGAAGCTCAGAGACAGCCATGAAGAGGATTTCTGATATCATTGGTCCCTTCTACTAAAAGTTAGGAAAAACATCAGTCGTCATTCCTTTCTTAGCAAGTGGGACTTGGCCTCCACCCCGAATAGGAATACAGCTCCTCTCCACCCTGCTCAAATTTAGAACTTGGATCTGTTTCTTCTGATGACATAGGGAGATTTAATTTTATTGACGCATTTTTGTAAGCTATCCCGAATTCTTTGTGGAAAGAGGAGAAATATTGACCGCATAAACAAAACAATAGATTGAGGTACAATAAATAAAGCAGCCAGAGAAAGGATTGATCCAGGGCCACTTTCTGCCTCGTTGTTCACTTTGCATCTTAATTAGGCCAAAAGCCTTGGGAGAAGAATACTGTATAAATGGCCAAGCACAACTTGAGCCTTCCGATATTTGTTCTACCCACAAAGGAAATAGCCAAGGAACAAAATTTTCTGATATGAACAAATTCTTCTTCTTCTTCTTCTTCTTTTTTTTTTTTTTTCTGGCACATAATTTTTATGGACTTGTCAAGGACAAAGGAGGCAAGGCTCGCTGGGGGCCATGGGAACAAGCAGTGTTTACAATGCACCTGGCCCTCCTGGCTCTGTCTCCTACTGGGGCCCAGCATCCCGCATAGTGCTGAACATTTTCAATCAAATAATCTGGGCTCTGTCTGTAGCCTTAAGTTGATGAGACTTCTCCCCTCTTTCCATGACATTTGGCATTTGTCTCTGTCCCCAGCTGTGGCTAGAACAAACCAGTAGAATCAGTTGAAATAATCTTTATCAGAAGCAACTGGACCCGTCTTATCCAGAGCCAACAACAAGAGCAAACACGATGGCTCCAGGCCAAGTTTGCAGCTCGGTAACAGATGAGAGGGGAATTATCAGTGGAGAAGTACCACCAAGGGCCCTGTGGACGGGTGACAGAAGTCCTCAAGCCAGAGGAGCAGATTACATACCAGCACTGCCTTGGCTCAGCGCCCTGAAGAAATACATAGCAATCCATGCTCGGGAAAATTCCATGCAATGGCAAGGCAGGAACATCCTCAAGCCGATGGCCATATATTCCAAGAAAAACATCCAATGAACCAAACCCCAAACAACATAGACCTCAGAAACGTAAATAAAAATTAACTGGAACAGGAACCCTTCAGAGTCTTGGGAAGGAACACAACAGATTAAGTGACCACAAAACACTCAAACACCAACTAGTTATTTACCTACTGCTCTGTGGTAAACACCAGGCCAGTACGTCTCCAAGAAGTTATTTCTGGGCGCCAATGACTTAGCACATGGGCCAGTAAAGGAGCTGGAATCTTCTCTTGTTTTTTTTTCCCAGAGGGCAAGTGGCATTTATAATGGGCCTGAGAACCAAAAGGAAGGGCCTTTGATACCTCTAGCCATCCAATCATTTATAAGGTTGAGTGAGGCACAGAGGGTGGGAAAAGCACCGGACTTGAAGTCAAAGCGCTTGGCTGCACACTGGTCACTCGGCCACTCACCAGCTCTCTATCTGATTAGCTTTGAGTTTCATGTCTTCCTTGGAGACTTGAGTGGTTGATAACTATCATTTGTCCCTCACACATTCCTAATCTACCTACATATTAAACGAGGAAATGGATGTTAAGATTACACAGAAGCTCCAAAATACAGAACAGTAGCCAGTCATTATTATGGTGGCTGTTCCTACTGGTGTTGATGTCACTTAGCTAGCAGCACAGGGGAAAAATATCCACCTACTTTAAGTGAATTTCTTGGCGGCTGAGTTATACCTTTCTGAGAACCTATGTCAGCCAGTTTGGATACAATCGGGAAGGATTCATTCCTTCTTGTAATGTGGTAAGCCTATTTTAAAATTTCTTTGGGGACTTAGAATTAAAGCTGTGCATATCTTCTGTTATCCTGAACAGCTTAGTGTCTATTCTGTGCTTGAGCATAACCTCTGAGCTACCTCTCTTCACAACACTTCCTTCTTCTAGTGCAGTGGTTCTCAACCTGTGGGTTGTGACCCTCTGGAGCCTAATGACCCTCTCAAAAGAGTTACCTATCAGATAATCTGCATATCAAGTAGTTATGTTATGATTCATAACAATAGCAAAATTACAGTTAGAACGTAGCAATGAAAATAATTTTATGGTTGAGGGGTCACCACAACGTAAGGAACTGCATTGAAGGGTCGAGGCATTAGGAAGATTGAGTTTGTTTGATTTGGTTCATAGTTTTCTAATGCAGCCAACACCAAAATTGATAGTCAATGAGCGCTAACTGTAATCTGAGTGAGTCACGCAGTCTCTATTTAGGATGTGAAGAGTAAGTGGAGTTCACACAGGGACTTTCAGAGTACCATAATAGAGTCGACGATGTTGTTTGTGATTGGAGGTAGGTGAGAAGGGCGTGGTGGAACATTGACCTGAGGGTGTGCGTGTGAGGCTAGAGTCACGGAAGCCTTGAGTGTGTGGAGCTCACCTAACGATCCCTCCCACTTGATGTAGGGAGAGCACAGTGTGCTTCATGTCTTATAGCCAGCGGAGAGCAGAGCCTTATCCTGGAGGATTCACGTTAAAGGCAGGGACATGTCTTAAAGATCTACATGAGGATCTGTACTTGTGTTCACACTTGACACCTTAAGTCGGTCTGAATAAGGCCAGTTCCCTATTGTGCTCCAGACTCATCCTGATCAGCTAAATTAGATGGCTTTTGGTGTTGTTCCCTCTCTGAAGTGGCCCATGGCTTTGCTAATTTTTCCCAGAACAAACTTGATCAAGCATCGCAGGGTCTTATGATAAGGGGAGTGTAATAATTCAAGAGGTGACATTGTACAGGGGGGTCCTCAATGTCACCCTGAATATACTTGTTAGCCAAATTTTTACATGCCTACAAAATGAAGGGGGGGAAATGAGAGGACAATAAAAATGTTTCAGAAAATTAATTTACCCAATTTTAATAATACTTCATGGTCTTATGAAACTTGGTCCTTTCTTTTATTCTGATATCTTTGCCTTTAATTTATAATTATTACAATGACATGTGGAGGCTATTTAAGCAAAAATACTTATGGAAAAATAAAATACGAGATCAAAACCTAACCACATCACATTCGTCTCCTGTTTTGAGGCAATTTTGTTGACTTGTGAACTTTAAAAGTTTAAGATCTTTAGGTATACCCTACTGTCCTTGTCTTCTGATGAGGGAGCTGAGACCCCAAGAAAACTGCCTAAGTCCAAAGAACTTGGATGTTGAAAAGTCATGGCCCACATTTGAGAATAGTTCTCTTTCTGCTCTAAAGCTGTCTGCTCTGCCTGATAGGAGGCCAATGCCAGCACGTGTGCTGTTGAATAAAAAAAGAGGGAGGGGAAGGGGAGGGGGAGGGGGAGGAGAGGGAGAAGAGGAGGAGGAGGAGGAG
>NC_034595.1:56470665-56482702 GCF_900095145.1 Mus pahari
GAAGGAGAAGAAGGAGAAGAAGGAGAAGGAGGAGGAGGAGGAGGAGGAGAAGGAGAAGAAGGAGAAGAAGGAGGAGGAGGAGGAGGAGGAGGAGGAGGCGGCCCTCTGTTGGGTGCACCCATGTGTCAGACTCCAGTGTTTCACATACGTTATGCTGCTTATTCCCAACCTTAAAAGTAACGTGAAGCGGAATGTCCGTGGTGCTGAGGAAACTGGAGTTCCGGAGCACAAGCTAGCCTAATGGCACACATCCATCAAACCCCAGTTCTGCCTGCATCCATGGCCTTCACCGGCATCAGCTGTCTTCCCAGTGCAAGATAAGTGGAGAGCTAATGCCGTTGAAAGGCTGTTATCAAATCATAAGGTGATGTGCATTTGAAAGCCATTCATCTGAATCCAGTCTGTGAGACTAGTCATTGTCTCTGTTCTATCGGAGTGACATCGGAGCACAAAGGGTTTAAATGTCTTACCTCAAATCATACACATGGAGGGTTTTTATACCACTCTTAGATTTTGTATTTTAATTCCAGCCTCTTCTTCCTTCTCTGTACTCTGCTAGGAAAAAAAAATTTTTTTTCTGGAGAAAAAGACATGGTGCAGCAGAGAGAGACCTTAACTTGCCAGGCACTGTGACCACAGTCACCACCTGCAAAAGCCAGAGTAAACGGAGAGTTGCTGAGGACACCAGGCATGAAAGGGTTGTAAGTTCTGGGCTTTCCAACAATAAGCTGCTCTCCTGCAGATGATTCTAATAATCCCCAGCACATGTGTTCTAACCCCTTGATGCTGTACAATATGTGTAACCAAATAAAAGATCTCTCCAGATTTGGAGATTTACTGTTTGTGATGGGAAAAGGCCAACCAGATGACATCATTTATATTCCAAATATGAGCAGCTGCCAAGGCTGGTGATGCTAAGCTGGAGAAATTGATCTGCAGCGTTATTCTATGAAGCAAAAGTAGAGGGGAAAGGTCTTAGCCTGCATGGTGTCTTTTAAAAAATTTATGTGAATATGAAATCTGGTTTAATATATACTTCGATCCAGGATTTCTTATGCTAAATGTGTAGGCTGTGTAAGGAAGGGAGAGTTACCTTTTGTTGTTACAGAATGAACTCTGTGGAGCATGTTGGTCTGGAGTGATTAGCTTCAGTCATGTCTAATGCCTCAAGACCCTGGAGCACAGGGCATTCAGGGATCATTTTGGTTCTAAAGGTAGAGCATGGTCATGTAAGCCAGTAAGAGCATGGGGCTTCCCGTAGGACTCAGGATCTGGGAGCAACCTGGGAGAACGGTGAGATACAGGACGGGGCTTAGATCTGTGCTTGAGGACAAAATTTTATTTCCCCTGCAATGGGTAAAAACAAAGAAGCAGACAGTCCTGCCTGTCACTGCCTTCTGGTTTTCAGTGTTAGCAGGATCAGACTTAAGATGAGAGCCGTGCGGAGGATGGCTAAAGAGAGAGATAGGCATAGTCTAAGTGCACGGTTGCTGAAACGGTGAACGTGCTGTGCTCTCTCTGCCTGGGGGCTTCCTCTTAGGTGGATATCGTATTTCCTTGGTTTTAAGCCATGTTGGGTTTCCATCGCTTGCAGAGAGACCATCCAAAGGGATCAGTCCTAGTAACATTTGCTTCCTAGAGGGTCTATCGCTTTCTTAAACCCTATTAAACCATATCCTCACGATCTTCTCCGAGATGATTCACTTTGCGGTGAATGGCTTAATGCGCGCATGGGCGTCCACAATCAATGTTACCACATTCTAAAACAAAAACTGCCCTCAGCACTCCCTGCCTATTGCTCTGGCTCCCTACACTCTGCAAGCTGCATCTGCAGCCTTTCTCTCCAGTCTCTCTGCCATCTTGCCGTGGATCTGGTGCGCTCTTTCAACCCGGTCTTGCCTGTGCTCTCTCTGCACCGGTAGTGGCCACCTCCTTCCTCGCATCTCCCATCAAACCTCGTCTTCACTGGCCCTTCTCTCCATTCTTTAGCAGTCTTATATTCCTTAATCAGGGTACTTTCCATACCGTATGGAAATGCCAGCTCATCCCTGCTGACTGTGGGCTCCACAAGCGCAGGAAACATCTGTTTTGTTTAGAGTTTTATCCCCAGAGCTTAACACACAGTTGGTATTATGTGAAATGGCTGTTGAAGGAATGACAAATTAATTGCTGATAACTGTTCAAGTATCTTCCCCTGCCCAGTGCCCAAAGGCTTTGGGATAGTTTTTGAAGGATCTGGCCTCACTTTCTGTCAGGCCCGGGTCCTGTCACTCACACTGTATTTCTGCTTTAGAGTGCAGTCCACAGACTCAGGCATTTACCACTGCTTCAGTTCTCAGTGCCTGCCACGAACTCTTCCCCGAAGCCGCCACTGTGATGTGGTTGTACTTTCTCACATAGGTGTTGCCAAAAAAATTAATGGAACAAGGAATAGGTGGTTTGAGCTTTACTCAAATGCCTTCTCAACCATGGGAAATTGGATTTAGCCTTCCATCCTAAAACATGGAAGTGAATCTGTACCAATGGCTCTGTGGTGGGACATAGAAAGAATGAATGAGAAGTTGGTTGGCATAAGACACCACATGCCAAATTGTTGGAATCAAGGTCTGTGTTGATCAGAGTGTAACTCTGCCTCAGAATTAACCACCGAAGTAATTCTAAATGATTGGTTTGAAAAAGGATAATAAAAGACTAAAGTTGTGTGTTAATCTAGACTTCAGAAGCAGAAGGTGTCTGAGCAGGAACGAAATGGCCTTTCTAGGTCTCTATTCTCTCTCTCTCTCTCTCTCTCTCTCTCTCTCTCTCTCTCTCCTTGTGGACGTTGTACATCGTGGTGCGGAGCCTAGTGCGCACCACGATGTACAACGTCCACAAGCAGTAGGTCTCTATTCTCTCTCTCTCTCTCTCTCTCTCTCTCTCTCTCTCTCTTTCAGGTTTATAGTGTCTGGAGCAGGTGAGAGTGCCGAGCCATCTGGGGTTGGTTGGAGAACTTCTGAGGAAGTTCTTTGGTTCAGCTAAAATGAACTCTTTGCTATGGTTGAACCTGCGATTTCTGAACTGTCACAGCTTCAGTAACAAGTGCAGAGCCCACAGGGCATCCCTTCACAGCCTGGTGAGAGTGCCACAGCAGGGCTTCTCCTCTAAGATGTTGCTAGGCAGGATGGGTAGACACTGGAACCTTCTACGCTCTGGGAAATCACTCTTATCAGTGCTTCTCAACCTTCCTAAAGTTGCAACACTTTAATACAGTTCCTTATTTCGTTGCTACTTCCGAACTGTAATTTTGCTACTTTTGTGAATCATAATGTAAATATCTGATATGCGGGATCTCTGCTATGTGGCCCCTGTAAAGGGGTTATTCACTCCTAAAGAGGTCATGACCCACGGGTTAGACCACTGCTCTAAGATTATAGCATGAGCCTTCTGAATTTTAGTCCTTAATGAAGGTCACCTTCCTGGTGCCCGATTTTGTGCTCTGTAGGCCTTCTGTTGTTTAGGGGAATGCATTCAGAATCTGCCTTCCCTAGAGGATTCCTGGAAGGTTAAAAGAAAGGAAGGAGACGCATCTAAGTGGGGCTTCCCTCCAATTAAATGCCTTCATTGTTGAGGAAGATGAAAGGAAAAATATACTTTGCAACTAGAGAACTGCGTTTGAATCTTGCCTCATCTACCACTTGGTTTTTTATGATTTGGGACCCTCTAAGGAACCATTTGAATTGCAGGTTTCTCATCTATAAAATGAGTGATGACCATCTTACAGGTTTGTCTGTTTGTTTTTCCAGCAATGCGATGGTATCTTGAATGCAAATATCTAGCTGAATGTAGCAGTTGCTTGCAAGGTGTGAAACAAAGATGACCTGTTGCTAACGTTTTGTCGTGACTGGAAAGTAGATGTTCTAAATGAACTCTAATCATCTCCGTATGAAGTATGGGGTCCATGACCTTCAGCTGATTAATAAACCACAAGAGAGACAAGGAGAGCTACAACCTATATAGTTTCAAAAACACAACCATGTTACAATTTAGCTTAACTCCTAATTGTGGCCACAATGAGTGTGTCCCCCATAAAGTCTTCAATGTTAGAATCTAGATGGCTTCCTTCCTTGAGTATGAAATGTAGTCAGGGCTTGGAGGTGGGAGGGAGTTGGGGCTGGGGTTAGCAGTAGATTCTCATGAAGATAAGAAGAAGGGGCTGATGACACTTAGGAAGTGAGGAACAGGGGTGATCACAATGCTCCAAGTCCCTTTCCTCATTCTTAAGGTAAATTAGTGGTTCCTCACTAGGCTCCACTAGGACAGAAAGAATTTGTTTTTTTTTCTTAATGGGAGATGGTACCCAAGGGGAGGGAAGATTAAAACCAACAAAGAAGAGGTAAGATCTCTATTGCTAAGCCATAGAAAGGGGTGAGATGAAAGGTCCTACCGTTTAGTGTCATTGTTCCAGGTTCCTTTTAGCAATTGCCCATCTTTTCTACTTCCTATTTTGTCAGTTAATTTCCATCAATTAAAGCTAACAAGTAATGAAGCTTTCAAAAGGAGCTGACTCATCTCAACAAAGGTTGATAGAACAATCCTTGTCCCCAATGTTAGGGGGTATGAAGCGTTCTAGAATAGTCTATGGCTCCACTGAGGGAATGACACTCTGAGGGAATGAATGGACTGAGACCATATATGGTAGTGTCACTAAAAAAACCGCCCTGCTGGGTTGTGTAATGCAAACAGCCAGGGGCTTTGGAAGTTCTGAGAAAGCATCCTGGTGGCAGATATCAGGTGAGGCTTCACAGAAGAAGGGGATCCCTGTGCTGAGATTTGACGTGCATCTAGAATTATCTCTAAAAAGGGACACACAGGACTGTCTTGGCTTACTCCTTCAAGTCCTTCTTGCTCAGAAACGTGGAAATCATTCCAAATCGCTGGCTTAGGGTGGTTTACTTTGGACGTGCTCATCACTAAGTACATATTTTTCTAGGATTTGTGAGGAGATGAATTTCCATGTGTGCTGTGCTTTAGCATGCCTCTTCGGGGTGTTTATTTACTCCATAGCCTAGCAGGGTATCACAGCTGGAGGCAGCTGGCGGTAAATAAATAGCTTCCATTACCCAATCTCATCACCATCCTCCATCCCATTTCAGAAAACACAGTCTCAGCCCATAGGTTCTTCCACCTCTCATTCATCACAGTGGGAAAGCCCTGTGGAGTGTGGCCTTTTGAAAATGAGCTTGAGAGGTAAAGTAAAGGACAATTGAGGGGATCATGGAATTCAGATTCTAAGAAGATGGTCCTTCCTACAAATTCCCTCCCACCACCCATCAATCACACAGCCTCCTTGATAGGAAAACAACGACACAAACGAAGGAAAGTAAACCAGGATTTCCATATGGCAGTTGACTCAGGGTGAGTAGGTGGCTTGGTTAAGCACAGCTCAGTTGAGATTCCACGTGTCTTCCCTGCAGCTCATCTGATGATTGTGTCAGATTGTAAAACTCATAGTCAACACATGCAGGGTGAACACCTACTTGCTGTCTGCCAGAGTGCCATTGCGTGGGTGTGTGTGTGTGGGGGGGGGGGCTGTATTCTGATACAGACTCATGATTTGACTTGACTTTATCGTTCTACACAAAGGACAGAGTTGGGTATTGGCCACCATCACAGTCCAGGTCCTTACCATTACAGGTCCAAGTCTTTAAGACCCTCATTAAATTTCTCTGCTCTACCTAAAAGCAGGAATCTGGTATAAAAAGGAGACAGAACCCATACAAGCGAACTCTTAGATGACAGGAACAAGTTTTATGTTTTCAACTTAACAAACTCCACTCTGGAGGTAGAAATAGTACTAACCTTTGGTACATTTAATGGTTGCAAGGAGCTTCAGTATTTGTTCAAAGTAAGAAAAATTGAGCACCTCTAAGTTTCCATGGCATTTTCTCTCTCTCTCTGACTACTAGCCTATAGTCCTCTTGTGCTGTGGATGATTTTAAATGAAAGTGGTATAAAATAGCAAGCTCTCACCTATGTCCCAGTTTTCTTCCTTGTTTGGAACTAGACATAGAGTGAATAGAAAACCTGTAAAGATAGATGAAGGGTCAAATTGTCTCAGGATGCTTCCTTCCACTTAGGCTAAGGGATTCGACTGCCCACTGTGCTGTGCTAAAGGCTTTCGGGTCATAAAACATCATGGGATTCAGAACCATAAAGGCTCATTTAGCCTTTTCTTGCAAGCCACATCATCATGACAAGAACCCAAACAAGGACTCTGTATGCCATCTGCAGGCTCTCTAGCCACCTTGTCCCTCATCTTGCTACATACAACTCTACCACCACCTGGTGAATCAAGTCTTGCTGCTAACACTGGAGGAAGAGGCCGGCCTCTCCAATCCTACTTCTTTATTCCCATAAAATGGAAATAATAATCCCTGTTCTGGGAGGGAAGAAGTCTTATTTGAATTAAGTTGGTTAATAGTATACATCTTGATGTTGAACAAAGTATTCAAGACAATATGACTTTTGCTTTTTCTGTTTGCTGCATCCCCGCGTTTATCCCAGGGATAATTTGAACTGTGCCTCTTATGTGTATAAAATGGTCAACATTCTTCAGGCTTGCTTACTTACTTGGTAATTCTGCAACAACAACAACAACAACAACAACATACACACACACACACACACACACACACACACACACACACGCATTTGACCTCTTCAAAACTTCTTTTCCTTAAAAACCAACCTCTTGCTACAGAGCTCTTCACTCTTTCCCAATCTCCTGCTTGGCCAAGGCCATCCTTGTTTTTCTTTGAGAAAGAGCCCCAAGGGTTCTGTGAACTGCCCAGCCATAGCTTCCTCCTGTTGGCAGAGGACCTACTGTGCTCTCACTGCCCAATAGCCTTTACACTGTTGACACTGTTGACAGCTAAGTTTGCCTTGAGGTCTAAGGAAATCTGGCCTCAACCTTTCTCAGCATAGCTGTAGTTGGAATTGTGGGCCACCTCTAATTTTTCTTTCCAAAATAGCCACTGTCTCTCTTTCTTTGCTGTTGTCTTTTGATTTCCATATGAAAGCAGCTCACCTTGTTTGTATTTGTGGTAATTATACTATCTATCTATCTATCTATCTATCTATCTATCTATCTATCTATCTATCATATAATATATATGGTATATATATCATATAATACATATGATATATATAGTATATTCTATGTACACATATATATTATATATAGTATATTCTATGTACATATCACATATATATATATATATATATATATATATATGATCTGTACATAGAAGTATGTATATTATATCCTACTTAATTAATTAATTTGACTTTTAATGAAGGCAGCAAGAGGCCCAGAGAAGAAAATCACAGTGCAGGATAGCAAACGCCTTCAACTCTGCCCTGAAGCTTGAGTTGATCATCCTATTCATCCTATTGTTTAGCAAATACCCACTTCCAACTACCCCGTGTTTTAACCAATGAGATGTCATCAGACAGAACACAAGCAGAGGCCAAAAATGTATTTTCAGAACAGGCTTCTTGAAATTCTGCTATTGTCAAAATAAAAATGTGAATCTCATGGCTCTTTCATCCTAAAGGATGAGAGAGAGCCTGGTGTCAGAGACGGCCCAACACCTGGCTAGCCACATTCAGCAGACCCCCAGATGCATCGACATGGAATCATTGCTCATTCTTTTAAGTTTCATGATAATTTCTTTTGCAGCATTGTCCGACACACACAAAACTTTGCTGTTCTTTAATCACCTCTGACAATTTTAGCACTGGAAAAGCACCGGACAATTTTGACTTCAAAAGTTCTGCTGTGGGGAGGTCTCATACTCTTTCCCTAACTACTCATTATGTTCCTTCCTTGACACCAAACTTCTTCCATCTGGTACCTCTGAGTACATATTAATTTGGGTGTAAGACACATTTGCATCTCTCATTTGGTGGCATAGCTTCTGCTTGGACATACCCCGCAGTAGTATTTCCATTTCAAGCCGCTTTATAGAATTTTAACAAACAGAAAGAAACTCGGGTCATTCTTGTGTTAACTGTGAAACTAACATTCCTCCCATATTGATCGCCTGCTCCTGCCTCTGCCCAGCATCCCAGATGTGTTAAGAGGCAGCCACGTTTGGCTGGTCTGCCCTCACTTAAGTCATAGTTTTCTTCAGTGTTCATACTGACATGGTATTCAAATTGCTTGGATGGGTGGCCACTAAAAAGAACTGCAAAACTGCCTGCTCTGACCCTCCTCCCTCTGGTCTTTAAACAAGGTTACCCAACCGAGTATCTGTGTAGTTTCTGGGTTCATCTTCTACTCTTCCCCTTTCGGTCACTGATTTAGGACCTGGCATAGGCTTACCTCCCAGTCCTTCCGTTCAAGTTTCCTCTGCGTAGCTGCCACCCTCTTTCTCGTGAGTTCAATGGCACAAAGGTTCTCATACCCCAGGCCATGGCCCAGTTTTAAAAGTTAGGGTTCTAAGGCATGGGTAACTTGGATTTTTTCTAACTACTCACAGAATCAGGGAAGGTTGGGGAAACTGCCACCTCCAGACCCATCCAAGCCTGACTCTTATTACCTTTTCCTGGGGTCCTGGTACCAGCCCCTGTCCTGCTTCTCTTGATTCTCAGTATTTCCAAGGACCCTTGCCTGGACTTCCAACTTGAATATTGGCCCACTTTACACAGGTTTCCTTTCCACTGTTGTTTTTCCATGTTTTCACCAAACCTTACCATTCTCATGGAGCTCCTCTCTATCATTGGTACACCAGGTACCAGGGCTGTCATTCTGTCTTCTTATGGAGTTCTTGTTGGCACTCAGTACCAAAGGACTTCCGTTAGAGCCAGATTGCTCTATTTAGAGCCCCATTTATTCATTAAGGGAGTCAAGAATTCTCTAGATGTTCCTCATTTGACAGCATCCTAAGCCAAGTTTAGTTGGCTGCTGTTAGAGAGCCTCGGGTTGGTCAAGCTGTCTTGCGCATGCCCTTCATCCCATCCCTGACTCCTGTATTTATTGTCATACCATAGACTTCTTCTTTCCATGTCCTCCAAGGAGCTAAAGAGGAAGGACCCTTTTTCCTGCTTCTTCTCTTTGAGCAGGAGGCGTTAACCAGTCGGATCTTCAAGCAGCTCTTTGACTTGTGCTTCTAAAATACCACTATCTCAGGAGTCTTCATTCTCTCCTTTGTAACTAAGCCCATCTGATACACATTTTTTTTTTTTTTTTTTATCAAAACCGTGGTGCTTGAGGGGCAGGGAATGCCCCTGAAGAGATCTTCCTGGGGTCTCTGGACTGCAAAGGAGCTTCAAGAGATTGGTTGGGATAAGTCATGGGGGAAAAGGTCCCAAGGAAAATAGCAAGAAATAAACCTCTGGCCTTTGTAGAGCACTCTACAGTTTATAAAGCTTCTACATAATTTTGTAAATTCATCCTCACTGAAGGCAAGTTTACATGATCCTAATAATACTGTTACTTTACAAATGAGAACTGAGTGACTTAACTGATTCCTAAGTTACTCAGATGGTATTAAAACTTAACTGGCTCAATGACTTTTTTCCAAATGTTACTACATATAGGAGATCCACATCAGAATTTCCCTCATTTCACATCAAAAACTTTTTTTAAAGGCAATTTTCAAGAGGGCCTAGTGGTGTACACCTTCAATCCTAGCATTCCAGAGGCAGAGGCAAGGGGAACTCTGCAAGTTTGAGGCCAGTCTGATCTATATAGCACATTCAAATATATGAACCTATGGGGGTGTTCTCACTCAACCCTCCACAAATGTGTAGATAAAAGGCAACTTTCTCTCCACAAAATGTATACATAAAAGGAAATTTCATCTCCACATTTAGTTACTAAAAATTATTTTTAGATATTTAGATATTATCCTAACTTACTCCAGACAATATTTAAGTGAATACACACACACACACACACACACACACACACACACACTCGAGAGGGGGGTGTGGAGGAAGGATGGGAAGGAAAGAGAGAGGGAGAGAGAGAGAGAGAGAGAGAGAGAGAGAGAGAGAGAGAGAGAGAGAGAAAGGAGAGAGAAATGCACAAGCACACGGACGCAGGCCCCCTCACGCATACTCATACTGAGTATGTGGGAACTGCATCCCTGTAAGATTTCTTGAACCCCAAACCTCAAATGGTTTGTTTAGATTTTGGTCATCACACAAGAGCACTTGTGTTTCCCTCGCTCCAGTTGGGGGCTGGTGTGCTTTTGCACAGGGTGAGTAATGTCTAGCTCAGCCTCCGCTGTTGCAATCCAAATACACTCACATTGTGCACTGAGATCCAGCCGGAGGAAGCCGAGACCCAGGAAGCCTGCCAGATGTTTACACTGCCTTTTCATGGAAAGCTAAGCTCTTCAGTTTTGTGTGCGTATTTATTGAGCTGTGGAAAGGGATGTTTGAACAAAACCCATCCCAGGATAATGGAGGGCAAAATGTTAAGAGGTACTGATGAAATAAATACTGAGTTGATTTCTACTGAGTAATGGCCTGGCTCTCTGATAGCCAGGCAACTCTTGTTTTTTTTGTTTTTGTTTTGGGGTTTTTGTTGTTTTTTGTTTGTTTGTTTTTGTTTGACACAGGACACAAGATACTGGCTGTGGATGGATAGCCATGTGTTTTTCCAGAAAAGTCAGAATCTTCTATGAGCTATGACTTTTGAGCTCAGAACTTAGGTGTAAGAACTGGACAGTTAGGGCTTGACTCAGCTGTACTCTGGACAAGTCACATCTTCTCTCTGAACCCTTGTTTTTCTCACCTATTACTTGGGCTCACCACATCTTGGACTCTTATCAGTCATTAATCATACAGCATCAGTGAAGCGATTCATAGAGTGCTTGGCTCTTTCCTGCGGCTTCATTCCCCGTGACTGTTGGGTCACAGCCTCCTTCCGGCTTGGAAGTTCTTGGGATCCACAGTGGGACCAGGCTTTCTCGGGACCACTGCTTTCACAACCAGCTCCCTTTTCTTGGCCTCAGGTTGCTTCTTGATGCTTTTCTCATTTTTTTCTTGTAATTGTGACAACTCAGGCGCCAACTGGAGAGGAGCCTCTCTCCATGTGAATAAACATGTTGACGGGATATATGTAACTTGGACCAGGAGCTGTGGCCTGTGTAACCGAAGAAGAATTCCCAATGAGTTACGAAATTAGCCACTGGTGTTTGGACACTTAGAGGCAGGAAAATGCAAGAGCGTCTGTTTCAGGGACATTTTCTGCTTCTATTGGGTTGGGATAGACCCCTCACCTAAGAGGTCTCTTCTCTCTCTTTGCTCCGTCCCTCTGTGCAGCCAAAAGACAGTATTGAGCAGAAGAGAAAACAGGTATTTCCTGTTCAGATCTGTCCAAGTTCCATCTTGTTCCAGTGACTGCCTTGGAGTGTGACCTTGAACATGAGAGGAACTACTCTGAAGCTTAGGAATGCAGAATGGTGTGGTGTACTTGAATGGCGCTAAAATAATTGAAAACTGGCTTCAAATCCTAACTCGGGGGCTTGTCAACTGTGACCTTGAACCATAACCGATCATACTTTGTCTCAGTTTCCTCAGCCTTAGGATGGCTTCTATCACTGCAGACTATACAGAGTATATAAATGATGGATGGATGGACGGAGAGACAGACAGATAGACAGACAGATGAATAGATTGAGTGGGTCAATCCTCTCAGCACATAGCTAATGGTTAAATAATAACCTGTTCTCACTGTAATCATCACAATTAAATCTTTTACCTATAAAATGAATATTTATCTATGATCTCTCTCAGCTAAACTCAGCTTCTGTTTTCTTCTTTCTTTAGCTGTAAGTTTCCCCTCCCAAATATATTACTATCTGTGCTGGTATGAATGAGAATGCCTACTGATGGGCCTATATGTTTGCATGCTTAGTCCCCAGCTGATGAACTGATTGGAAGTGTTAGGAGATGTGAGATTTTAAAAGCCCTCACCATGCCCAAATCCCTCCCTCCCTCCCTCCCTCCCTCCCTTCCCTCCCTCCCTGCCTCCCTTCTCTCT
>NC_034595.1:56482827-56483944 GCF_900095145.1 Mus pahari
TCTCCTCTCTCCCTGCTCTCTATGGATCAAGATATAAAATCTCTCAGCTACCTCTCCAGCACCGGTGCCTGACTGCATGCTGCCTGCCATAATGATAATGGACTATGCCTCCGAAACTAGAAGCCAGCCTCCGATTAAAGGCCTTTGTTTATAGGAGTTGCCTTGGTCACACTGTCTCTTCACAGCAATAGAACACTAAGATGCTCTCTGAATATAATATATATAAATATAAATCAGAAATAAGTAGGCAAGATCATCCCTTTGTAGCCAGTTGAAAACAGAGCATTTTCGAAGAGACATTCCTTTTAAAAGTAGTGAGCACCTGAAATTTGAACTCATGTCACAGTGCCCTTGGTTAGATTAGTAAATGATCGAGGTGTGGAGGTGTGACAGCTTCACAAGCAACAGTCTTTCACCTGACAGTATTTGTTGACTGAAGACCTCTTCCTGCATCCAGTTTCACAGGTGGTTGCCAGTTATAATAAGCTATCAGTGTTCCCTGGTAATCCCTTAGCTGTTCCCAGCTTGCTTCCTCAGACTTGTCTGGGACACTGCTTGTCTCTGTCCAGCTTTGCCTCCACACCAGGGGACACCTACTGAATGGTAAATACTGAGTGCTGGCTGCAAGTTTTAACTGGGTCACACTTAGAGGCTTTCAAACCCAAGGCCATGGCCAAGTCTGCCTTTACCCGAGCCTTGCTGGGACAGATGGACACCTGGGTGGATCTCCATAGAGCGTCTCTAACACACTTTCTCGATGTACTTGCTGCACAGGCTTCATTGTTGTTGGACTGTTGCTTCCATAGAGTCTCTTGAGATGGTGGGAAAAGCTACCTGGAATGTAATTAGATCGCTCATCATTATGTCTGAGCTTCCTAACTTTCCATCAAGAAGCCCTCTTCTTGGTATATACCGAGGCTGAATTAGTTAGGGAAAATGTAGCCACTTGTTGAACTGAGTCAGTGGTGAAGGAAAACCTTTGTTAGCATTTCCTTGAGGCTCTGCCCAACAGTTACCTAGCAATAGCTGCCCAACAGGTACAATCCTGGTCCTCTAGCTATAAGGACTGCTTTCTCTCTCTCTCTCTCTCTCTCTCTCTCTCTCTCTCTCTCTCTCT
>NC_034595.1:56484004-56507639 GCF_900095145.1 Mus pahari
CAAATAAGCTTCCTTTTATACTAGGCCTGCAGCATGGGTGATTCCTCAGGGGGAGCACCTTGGCAGGGCCTGCTGAGGTGCTCCCTCCCGCTGTACCACCAATGCCATTTTATAAAATGTAACAAACTCAACCTCATTTATTTAGTTTTTTAACCTTCTAATCACCCGGAATAATACTGCTCAAGTGAGGGTGTGCTCCAGGGGTCCTCCCAGGTGCCCAGAGCTGTATTGCAATCACTCGTCAGAACCAGAGAAAGATGACCATGTGGCTAGCACTGTGGTGGGAGACCTGAAGTTCAAAGGCGAAGCAGATGACCCCTACCTGATGAAGCCCAAGGCTTTTCAGCCTGCCCTTGCTGGTCTTCCCCAGGCAATACTTTATTCCACAGATGCTTCTGTGGGTAAAGAAAGCTTTCTACAGGTTGCTATGTCTGTGGGCTTTGGCTTTGAGTGAGCGGTTCTGGGTTTTGTTTTGGTTTTTACCACGTGTTGTTGTGGAACTTTTCCGTGAGAAAACTTCTCTGCTCTGACAAGGAGTGGCATGAGGAGCCTGAGGCCAGGACAAGGCAGATGACCACAGTTTCCCCAACCCTTTTCTGAGTTCATGACCCTCCTGGCCTCTGTCTTACCCTCCAAGTGACTGCTTTGTCTACATTCCACTGTCTTTCCCTGTAAACAGGGCACCTCAGCCCATCTATGTAACTTGCAAGAGAGTTTGTAAACAAAGAGCTGCTGTGGAGCCTCCCTTCCCCCACTCGTCTTGGTGGAGCCTGGCTAAGGGACCAGGGTTCTTTTCCTTGGCTTATTGCTCTGCCATTGGTAATCCCTCTGCAGCAGAATGAAGTTTTCTAGAACTGGGCTTTCATAAACATTACTATCAAAATCACTGATGTTGCTTTTTAAAAAGGGTTAATTTTTTTGTTGGTTTTGTTTCATTTTTTGATCATGTGTGTGTGTGTGGGGGGGGGGAGAATGAGTACCTACAAAGACCAGAAGAAGGAGTTAAATTTCTTGGAGCAGAGACGCACAGACAATTATGAGCTGCCTGACATGGGTACTTGGAACTGAATTTAGGTCCTCTACAAGAATAATAAGCTCTCTTAAAAGCTGAGCCATCTATCTTGACCCAAAGACAGTGCTTGGTATGAATTTGATCTTAACAACCCCCGAATTTTGTGACATTAGAAGACTGCATCTTGTTTTCAGTGCCTAGTATTTGGTGGACACAAAATGGATTTTGCTACATAGTTGGTGACAAGACTATATAACTTCCTGAATAAGACAGAGTTTATAAAACTCCCTAAATCATGTGATGTCTTCACCAAATATCTGTAATTCTTTCCTCTTCTGAGCACATGGAGAAAGCATACTGCCCTGTCCTGTTTGCCTGTGCTGGGCATCTAACCATTCTGGCCAGCATGCCATTAGAAAGCAAGTGACCACCAGTCCAAGACCATCGAGGTATCTCTTTCTCTCACAGGAAGATGATGCTCTGCAGGGATTCCTAGGAGAAGAACCTGTAAGATTTCCTGCTCCATGTTGGCATATCTAGTGTTCCTGCAACCATATTGTTGAGCTATCATGGATGCAGCTCCTCTACCAGACACAATCTCATTGTAGATTTCTTGTTCCTCTGGCTCTTACAATATTGCTGCCTTCTCTTCTGAGATGTTCCCTGAACCTTTGGTGGGGGAATTACGTTGATTCATCAGCTGGGGACGGCAACCTACAGTCATTTCGTTCTTTACATTTTGAACAGTTGTGGCTTTCTGTAATGACCTCTGTCTATTGCACAAAGAAACTTTTTTCTGAGAGATGGAAGCTTTCCTTATCTGTGGATATAAAAATAAGTCACTAGAAGGCAACTAGGTTTATTCTGACTTAGTAAAGTGGAAGTAACAAGTTTTCTAAGATTCAGGACCTCACTGGGGCTGGGTGGTTGGCTAAATTTCCAAAACAAGGATGAGATCCCTCCTGTTGAGCTTGTCTCAAGTTCCATTAGACAGTTGGTTACTGCCATGATATGATTGCCACTCTTACACCCTGAGAGATAGCTTGCCATGCTGGTCATTGTTGTGGTTCACAGGCATCACAACTAGATAGGACTGTTGACTGCTCGCCCCAAGCCCCCTTGTGGCTTGCATAACATCATCTGGTACAACATAGGCTAGTCTTTAGGGAGAAGATTTTTCAGGTCAGATTTAGCTCAGGTCATCTGAGCCCTGGGTCTGAAGTCCATGGGATCATTACCCATAAGGACTTATTTTCAACTCCTAGAATGCAACCAATGGCAATAGTCTATATTCTTTTGGGAGTCTCTTGGGTAGCAAAAAAAAAAAAAAAATCAAAAGGAGATTTCTCATGCCTGCTATTGGAGGCTTTGTTGGACAATCTATGGCTCTTGGGAGGAGCATCATCAACCCAAGTGGCTAACTTCATTTCTCTATCTATCTATCTATCTATCTATCTATCTATCTATCTATCTATCTATCTATCTATCTATCTCATCTATATTTCTCTCTATATATATATTTATTATATATAATTTTAGGTAAATAAAAATAATATGGTACTTATAAGAATTTCAAATACCTTTAGGGTCATTTATCTTTCTTTCTTCCTTCTTCTATATTAACCTCCTTCCCCTCTTCTTAATTAAGCCCCTCCCCATTTTCCATGTCTGTATTCATGTATTACAGGCTGGTCTCAGACTTACACTGTAACCAAAGATGGCATTGAACTCTTGAACCTCCTACCTTCAACTCCCAAACAATATGATTATAGCATATATCACCATGCCACCATGTTTGTCTCCTTCTCTACTAGTTTATGAATCATTGATAATTCTGGCCTAAATTAATTACTATTGCTATGGTTTCTGTCAGTCTGTTTAAACTTTCTATTTCATAAAGCACTAAAACCTTGATAACTTATAAATAGCAGAAATTTATTTATTATAGGCCTCGGACTTAAGGAAGTCCAAGATCAAGGTGGCAGCAGATTTTGACAAGTCCCCACCTCTGCTTTATGCGATGGTACCTCAGCACAAAAGTTCAATCAACATATGAAATAGGAGAATAACTTCTGTCTTATGGTTTCTATTATGAAAAGATACCATGACCATAGCAACTCTTATAAAGGAAAACATTAATTTGGACTGTTTGTAATTTGGCTTACAGTTTCAGGTTTAGTCCATTATCATAATGGTGGGATGTATGGCAGAGTACATGCAGTCATGGTGATGAACAAGGAGCTCAGAGTTCTACATCTTTATCTGTGGACAGCAGAAGTGACCGTGAGCAACACTGGGCATAGCTTGAGCATATAAGAGCTCAAAGCCTGCCTCCACAGCGATATACTTCTTCCACCAAAGCCATACCTCATAGTGCAACTCCCTATGAGCCCATGGGGTTCACTTTTATCAGACCACTAAACCTTCTTAATTATGCCAGTTTCCAGATACTGATTTTTCTAAACCTAGTGTTTTGCTACTTTTGCCAGTTGTCATTCTGTTATAAAGAGGAACTTTCCTTCCTCTGTCATTTGCTCACTCAAATCTTTATAGATTTATAGATATGGGTTACTTTTTTTTTTTTTTTTTTTTTTACTTCACTGGGTTTTAATCATTATGCATCTATTTTGATGATCAATTTGTGTCATTGGCTACCTCTAGTTATCTTCCAAGTCTATCTCAAAAACTCCATCTCTACAAAACTTGGTCCAGCCTACTGTGTGTCTCTTTCAAGTTCCTTGGTTCGAGGAACTTGGACTTTACTCTCCGGTCTTACCAAAGCAGCTGGTGCTAAGGGTTCTTAGTTTATCCTTGTGAAAATCATGCATGCAAGGATGAATGAATGAGTGAGTGAGTGAATGAACGAATGAATATTGTGCTTCATTGTCCACCCAGAATGCATAAATCCTTTTGTTTACCACTAGCCTCAACCAGCAGAAAGGAAAGCATCTATTACCACACATTGTAGGCCACTGTGAGTTTCCCAACAATTAGGCCAAAACACCGTGGAATAAGCTATCGATGTGTTTATATTTCACATGAGCATTGCCCTCAACTTGTCTCATATCAGATGGTCTTTCACCATCCTCTAAAAGTCTGCTGTCTTGCCTTTCTCTACAGTTCTTCGTTCATTAAGGATTTCTCTGCCCAAATATGAAAAGTGTCTGGACCCATTCCAAATATTGGTATAGATCTGTGCCCATGCTCTAGGGACCTAGGGATTTTTTTGTTTGTTGTTTTGTTTCTTGTTTTTTCTTACCTGTACAAAGAGATTCATGACCGAGGGTAAGTGGCTTACCCTCACTGAGGCCCACTTCCTTCATTCTGAAATGCTTCTGTTAGCATGGTGATATAACGAGGCTCCAGTAAGTGACTGAAGAAAGTTCTCTTAGTGGCTGCATTACAGGTTCTGGGAGCTTCCATGCCTGAGTCCATTGTGGTCGGCTCTCTGCTGGCCTCAGATGCTCTGTCTTGCCCTGATTGCCTGTCCACTGACAGATTCCTCCTGGATGTCTGGTGTTTGTTCAAGACTCTGCTTTTTTTTTCTTCTTTTTTATCCCTGATATCTGTGTAGTCTTTTTTCCAGTGGTGTGCTGTATACCCCAACATCTTCATTTTGTTTGGATGCAATAACAACCAGGTACAATGTGACATAAAGCTTCTGTTCACCAGCTGGGCACTGAACCCTCCCCTGTCCCATCCACTCCACCTCAACACACCAATCACCCCTGGATATTTCTCTTCACACCCCTGGGGGGGGGGCAATGAGCATTAATTTCTTTGTATAATAATGATCCTTGGCTAAACTCCTATTTCTGACGGTTACTGCATCTTTTGGCACCCTCAACTCCTCCTCCCAAGACGTGAAGGAACCCAAGTACCCTGACCACTTGGCTATAACCTCCGTAGGAATTATCCATGTCTGCTTCACCCAATACACTTTCCCTACATATGGAAGGAGAAAGCTTTTAGAGATGACAACATGGACTATAAAGGCTAGAAAGCATATACTAGAATCAAACAGAAGAGAATATTTGAAGCAATAAATTAAAAAAAAATAAGCCATATAAGGCATATACAATGTTTATCTTCGTTGTCTATTGTTAATACAAAATATCACACTCAGCTATACAATTCATAAGGTTTTACAACCAGCTCGATTTTCTCGGTCTCATCTCCTATCCCCTGCCCAGGGCAACGTGGGTTGCAGCTACTCTACTCCTGTCCCACTGCCCTGTTTGTCTCAAGAGGCTCCTTCGGCCGGATTATCCTGCCTCATTGCAGCTCAGCGCTACATGGAAAGTGTGCCCTGCTCTAATCACATTTTCTGTGGAATCATGCCAATTATCACCCATACTTTAAGGACACGGGTCATTCACTTCGAATATAACCCTGTTCAAGAGGCAGCTTGCTATGTATGCCCTGCTCTCTGCACATTGCCTGATGCAGAACAGGCTCTAAAGCTTATGACTTTCTGCAGAGGAATGGAGGCAGATTTGTGTGGGACAGTTCTCCTATGTTTACTAGTCCAGTAGCAGGCTTTGAGTAGTGCACTTTTGTTTCATTTCCACAAGAACCTTTTGTAGTAAATTTTACCTTTAGATTGAAACTAAGAGCAATGGAGATGAGAGAATGAACAACTTGCTTGTGGTCACATTTCATCCAAGCAGAGAAGCTCAGACATAAGCCATGCTCTCTCCAATGCACATGCTACCATTCCCATATTGAGCAAATATTTCATAAATAGGATGGAAATATTACACTTTTCTATTTCTTCTTCACTAGGCTAGATACAGAGTTTATAGTCTTGTTTTTGCTGTTTATTGTTTGCACGCCATGGACTATCTTTCAAAGGATCCGGTATCACTTCCTTTAAAATTTATTTTCTAAACTCCCAGTCTGAATACAATGCCATTCCTGTGCCTTCTTGTTATAGTCTGTGAATATCACTAGTATTAATTCAAATAATCAAATCAATATTTATTTACCCTTCTTACAATGCTGTAATACAGTGACTGGGACACAGTAGATAACCCATTAAATGTTCATTGAGTTAATTAATACAGGGAAGAATAAGACTTGTTATCCTGGGTAGGACTTATTTTTCTGACTGAAAAAGAAGTACTATGTCAGAGATGGCACAGACATGACACATGTGTTGCCATTTCTCCCTTTCTGTGTCCTTGACAGACATTGAAAGTCAATTACCTATTCCATCTTGGACACAATAAAATAAAAATTCCTTCATGTTGAAAGATGGTTGTACCTACTACCAACTAGATTCTCGCCATCCAGAGTCTAGACATCCATTCCTTGTCATTCTCAGAGCCTGATCACTCTCGTTTCCAAGGAAACATGGAAGTATAAGATCCTCTCTGAAGGTGAAATATGTGGCGATGATGGATGACATTCTTGCCACTATGTCACTCCTGAATTTTCATCACAGCATTCCTGATTTGACAAGTGATTTAACATCTTGGACCAGGGAAGGACTGATGGATGAATTGGTCTTCTGTGCATGGCTGTTGGGCAGGAAATTAATAAGAATGCTGGCTGACATGATCTATGGGACTGTAAGCTCATTATGTCTGATTAACTTCCAGCCTTTCACTCCCCTCTGACAGCTACTGGGCCTCAGGGTTTCCAATAGCAACCGTTTCCCTTTAGCTAATTGATTGCTCAGTCTCCAGCCATGAAACCAGACTCTCTGAGTGACTTGTCAGAGTGGGGAACCCTTCTGCATCGTGTTACCTTCTCCTTCTGGCAATAGGAAGGTGAGCTCCTGCCTTGTCTAAGTGGTGTTGACAGTTGAAGCTCTTTGAACTAAGGAAACAAAATGTGAAGTAATCAACTCAGTCCAGATGACCAGCTCCTTTTAAAAATAAATATTTGTAAAGATTTATTTATTGTATTATTTTATGTGGACAAGGGATTCAACTGCATGTATGTGTGAGCACCATGTGTATGCCTGGTGCCAGCGAAGATCAGAAAAGAGTGTCAGATCCCTTAAAACTAGAGTTACAGATAGTTGTGGACTGCTATGTGAGTGCTAGAAATCAAATCTGGGTCCTCTACAAGAGCAGCAAGTCCTCATACCTGCTGGAGCCAACTCTTCAGCCCTGATCAAATTCTGACTATTATTTTAGTAATCACAGTCAGCTTATGGAATTTTCGTGTATGTGTTTCACTGAACTTTGTGCCTTTAAAGCTCTTATCAAATGCTTGCTGTGAACATTCAGTATGAAGATGACAAGAAAAAATACAGTAGGCTGCTGAAATAAGAAAGAAGTAGCTTATTTCACAGACATGTATAGTGTACAAACAGAATTACAAATGATACCAATGCCTACAGCATATATCAAATTAAATAAAAAATATGTACATATGCATTTATACATGCACACACACACACACACACACACACANAGAGAGAGAGAGAGAGAGAGAGAGAGAGAGAGAGAGAGAGAGAGAGAGAGAGAGAGGATACATCATCTCAAGGTATCTTCTATATGTTAAAATTGGACTAAGCTCCCTCTTGAGTCTCCTTTATTATGCAGAACACTTCTCTCTGTTCCCCTAAAACACAATACCTCAACATGCCCCACTGTCTCCATCAGTGTCTCTATCTCTTTCACGGGGTTGCCTGTGTGGGTGAGTAGAAGCCAAAGTCTATGTCAGTGTCTTCCTCAATAGCTTTTCTGCTTTGTTGTGGTGAGTGCTGTGGTTTGAAAGAGAGTTTCAAAATGAACACTGAGCCATTTTACAAGCCCCCGGGGTCTGCCTGCCTCTGCTCCCTAGCCAGTGCTGTGTTTATAGGCTTTTATACCTGTGCCAGGAACCCAGGCTTTCATGCATGAACAAACAGCAAGCACTTCCCCTACTAAGTCACCTCCTCGGCCACCACACAGAGATCTTCAGATTTTGTCTTTTTTAGCTTGCTTATCCTGGGTGCTCTTGTCATGGGGAAGGAGAGGTTGCAACCTAACTAGGAATGGAGAAGGAAATGAATAGTGAAAAATATATAATCTAAGTAAGTACTAGCACAAGCTTCTATGATGACCATCCTAACAAACGCGGGTTGTACACAATCCTTCTTGAGACACCAATTGGCAGCTCTTCCCCCATAGCTAGCCAAGCTAAGGCTTTCGCTAATATCATGGTATAGTGGAGAAGGCCAAGCTCCAGCATGATCCAATAAAGTGTTCCTTGACTTCACACACAAGGCACAGATCTTCACGGTATCCACTAAAAGTGTGGGTCTAGAGCCTGTCTCTCGTTTGTAAAGCGCCACGTAAGTGCTAACAACCGTTGTCTATGTCAAGGGCACAGTCAGAGGGGGAAATGGTAAGCTAGGGTTTTGCTTTCAACTCTTGAAGTTAGGTCTGGTTTCATGCAGCCTTATGAAAAAGGACACTTCTCAGATGCATCTTCCCACCATCTCACCAACCCCGGGGACATCAGTAGTGACTCAGTTGTATTTGTCACATCCTCCCCTTGGCTCAAGATGCGATGAAATCTGAAAATACTCCTGGGCTAGGGACAGTTTAGTCATGAAGTTGATGGTGCTTAAAGGGTACCATCTCCTTTGGGCTTAGTCTCCTCCTGTCTCCCAGTGGCTCCATGAGAAATTGATACTTGGACTAGCTCATTATTCTGGGCAGAGTTTGCGAATTTTTGTCCTACAGTGAAAAAGAATGCAACGGCCTGAGCTACTCACAGTCCTAGGTCTTGTCAGAAGCAATATGTTCCCAAGTTTAATTCTATTTTCATGAAAATTTTCTGAAGATTCCACTTTTCCTGCCCCAATCCCTTGGATTTCTGCTTGGTGGTGCGGTTTGCTTTCCATGTGGTCATGTGAGTCACTGTGTGATTTGAGAGCTGTTTCCTCACACAAGACATGGGAATCAAGCATTTTCCAACCCTGTCTACTGCCTAAAGCTGGTCATGACAGTAAGTGCACAAAGTAAGATAGAACCATAAAATTCTATATACATACAAGGAGCCTTTAGCATGAGGATCTTGGAAGGAAGAAGAGGGTCGAGGCTAGCTCAGCATATCCGCAACGAAGTTCTCAATAGCGAATTGATATGTTCAGATAAATAGATTAACTACCCCACCTGCTCCTGCTCACTCCCTCAAAGCACATCTTTGTGGGTTCAGACAGCCTGCACTGAGAAGTCAATGTGAAAAAGTGACCTCCCTCTTCACCTTTTAAATGACTCTGGGTTGTCTGGAGATAAAAAAGCTGCAACTTTTAAGTTCAAAAGCAATAGTGAGAACAATTAATGTAGAGTATAGGCACTCAACAAATTTACCTACTGGCTTTCCCATGGGTGGCCAAACAAAAATTTTTTTTTCTCAAATCTTGATATAGGAGAAGGGAAATGGGCAATAGTTTTAGGCAGTTCTGGAATCTAATCTTGACCAAAGCATTTATATTCCACAAATGCCTTATAGACAGTATACCTTTTGTCAAACACTTTTAGTTTCTTACGCCTTATCAGCCTTTTGCCTTCTTGCTCTGTGAAACAAGGACTTCCAGGGCTTTGGAAGTAGCATAGCAGCTTCCCAAAGCAGCTGCAATCTGTCCTTCCTGGTGCCTGCTTCACCAGCCTTTCACCACGTACACCAATCTCCCTTCTTCTCCTTCATTCTTTTATTTATCATGTATCTGTCTTTAGCTCTTATTTATTTACTATCTATCTCAATCTTTCATTTTCCATTTATCTATCATCTCTATCTTTACCTTCTGTCTGTCTGTCTATGAGATGATAGGAAGCAGGCTGAGGTAATCATGAAACATCGTCATCTGTAAATATGAGGGACTGGGGCTGGAGGGCAATGGGAGGAACCACACTGACATACTGAGAGGAGGGAGGTGGACAGAGAGAGAGAGAGAGAGAGAGAGAGAGGGCCAGATGGGGGTGGGGTTAACATTAGCTTGAGTCGCCCACTTGTAGGCCACTATGTCAGGGGCAGGGTGATAGCTAATTAAAACATCAGTTGCAACAAGCATCAGTAGCAATGGCCAATTTAGAGAAAAAATTTACATGGAACCACTGCAGAAAAAGTCACCAGTGCTTCAGGTCTGTGGTGGTTCGAAGAGAAATGCTCCCCATAGACTCATGTCGTAGAAGTAGGTACCATTGGAAGATGTGGCCTAGTTGGAGTAGATATGGCTTTGTTGGAGGGCATACTTGGAGTTTGCAACTAGGGCATCAACTTTGCAGAAGAACAAACTGGTCCTAGTGGTTCACTGTCTCTTCCGGATGCCTGCTGATCCAGATGTAGAACACAGCTACCTCTCCAGCACCATGTCTGCCTGTACACTGCCATGCTTCCCACCATGAGAATAGTGGACTAAACCTCTGAACTGTGAGCCACCCCTAATTAAATGTTTTCCTTTATAAAGGTTGTTGTGGTCACGGTGTCTCTTCCCAACAATAGAAACCCTAACTAAGACAAGGCCCAATACTCAGAGACTAAAATATGGACATACAGTGAGACCGAGTCAACTTTTTCTTAAAGAAAGCCAAACCTATAGTAGTCCCAAAGACCTAATAAACTAGACTGGAATACAGTCTCTCCAACTGATCTCTACCTGCGGTATGGCACCTCATTAATAGTTAAAGAGTCATGAAAGCTCAGGAGAATATGAACTATATTTTGTGTACACATCCATCACAGTATAATTCTACAAAACCCCCATAGGCAAAATGAGAACCACAAAACTTACCTGGTAATTCAAGTGATTTATTGTCTACACTATAAAGAGAAAATGAGAAGGACTTCCTTTCCATACCAGCTTGTGTCCTATCATTTGTGCCAACTGGTGATCAGGATCCATGGAAAGGAAGCCTATCAGCACAGAGACAGCAGAAGAAGGAGAGGTGGCCACATCTCTCCCTAGCCAGACTGATCCAGTTCCCACCTCACATGGTCCAGTTCCCACCACCCATTTCTGCTACCATAACACCTCATTGCTGTTTTTCACAGAGCCTTACAACACTGCGATTCTTATATGTTTACTGTTTATCTCTCAGAAATGGACAGGTCTGATTCGTTTAAAACTCAGCTATATTTTGAATCAGATCATGACCTCCCTGGGACCTTAGAAACTCAAATTTTATATCCCCAAATGTAGGAGCATTTTTAATTAAAAGGAAGAAAAAATAATTATAGAACACACTTCATTTTGTAATTACTACCCACTTATATAATGGAAGCTGAAGAGCCAGAGTGAGCTGTGGGCTAGTACTAATTTTATTTTACATTTAAAATACCATTGATTATTAACATTGTATTAAATACTAGCTTTGAAATATTTATAAATCAGGATTCAAATATATGTTCTGTTTAATTTTTAGTATTTTAACTATACTAATAATATATACATACACACAGGCAGACACCACACAGAGATATATCCATTTCTATTTTCCTATGAAATGGAAGGAAAGAAAGAGCTATCCGAAGACTTAGCCTTGCTTTCACTATGATAAGCTTTGTAAGATCTTCCTTGATTATTGGTGGTGTATATGTGCAAAGTGGTCATGAAGCTTCTTTTCCCTTAAAGATCATGGTAACATATAAAAAATAAGTTTCATAACAATCTCCAGAGTATTTTATCAAGCATATATGTTACAGTTTGAATGCTGATGTTGCTCTGAACCTGTGCGTTGGTATATAATACTCAATGTTGATGGTATGAAGAAGTTTGTTCTTTGCGAGGTGATCGATGGCGTTTTGAGAACTCTATTTTCATGACTGAGGTCTGAGAGCCTTTATAAAGTGTCCTTGCTGGCTCTGCCATTATGTGGGGGCAGCAAGAAGGAACAATCTTTGAAGCAGAGAGAAAGAACTCCTAGATCCTGAACCTACCAGCATCTTCACCTTCGATTTCACAGATTTGAGAACCATGAGCAATACATTCCCACTGCTTATAAATTACCCTGTAGATGGTAGGTACTTCATGACAGCAGCCCAAATGAACTGAGATGATGTATATGCTTATACACTTATGTGTTTGCATAGTGTTTTAATATATAGAAACTGGCATCTCTACTCACTACACACATGTTCTACAGGGAGAGTTGTGGTCATGAAGTCAATGGCAGAAAGTTCCTAAAGATGTAAAGTCCACCTATTCTGTTTTAGATTTGAGGGTGCTAAAGCCAAGAGAGGCTATGTGACTTTTTGGAGAGGAGACATCCTCTTAGTGCCCAGACTTCAATTTTCATGAATGTCCTTGACTTTGAGTTAAGAGGTTTTCACAGGACCTGGGCTGTCTTCTGTAAGTGTGTCATCTGTCTGGCTGGGAACTGGGTCTGCATGTCCAACCTGGACACTCTTAAAAGACATGGGGAGACTCTGTTTCTTGCATCCCATCAGTAAAAGAGCTCTCTTCACACCTCTTGCACTTGGGAGACTTTTCCCCCATGCTCCCCTCTGAGCTGCATTGTTAGTACAACAGGAAATTGGAAAGTCTCTCGCCAAGATTGCTGTGCTCAAATTATAAAGCCAGATAGCTGCTAATACAGAGTGTCTGTGCCGAGAGGAGGGGAATGAGAGATGAGGGATAGGGAAGGAGGGAAAGAGAAAGAGGAAAGGGAAAATAGTAAGGATGAAGGATGGGGGGAAGGTGAAGATAGAGAGTTCTAAAGGAAGTGAGGAAATAAGCTAAGAAGTAAGTTCATTCAAAATTAATTAATAAAATAATTAATAAAAATACTTAACTAATTTAAAATAAGTTCCTTTAAAAATAGTATATAAGTTACATTACTAGAATGTTCAGCATTAATGTATATATGAAGAGGGTAGGGTCAGAGGAAAATTCAGAGCTAGAAACAGGAAGCAGATGGGCAGAACAGGAAGTTAGACCATGACAGGACCCCAGAAGCGGATGCTGTATGCTCGGACTGAGGGGACATGATGGAGATGGAGTTCTGCGCTGTCCTGGCAGTGAGAAGGGTGGCAAAGTCAGAGGAAAGCAAAGGCTGCAAGCCTTCCCTGGGCAAGAGTTTGTGAGTGGAGGTGGTGTTAGTGTGGGAAGGTGGGTCTCCTTTAAAGCAGTGGTTCTCAACCTGTAGCTTATAGGTTATAACCTTTTGGGGGTTGAACAACCCTTTCACAGGGTTCACTTAAGACCAATGGAAAACAAAAATATTTGCATGACAATTCATAGCAGTAGCAAAATTAGAGTTATGATGTAGCAATTAAAAATATTTTATGGTTGGGGGGTCACAACATGAGGAACTGCATTCAAGGGTTGCCAGCATTAGGAAGGTTGAGAGCCATTGTTTTAAAGGGTAGATCGGAGAGCATCTTGGAAATGGTTGAATCTGAAGAAGCTCAGAAGTCATTGCAGAATGAATATCATCCTCCAAAACACGTAGGTTGAAGACTTAAGCTTGGATGTGACTGTAGTAGAGACAGGGTCTTCGGGAAACAATTAAGTCAAAACATTGGACTTGACACCTAATCAGATTGGGCCACTGGCCTTAAAGAGACAGCCTCCCCCTCCTCCTCATGTCTCTCCCTCTCCCTCTCCTTCTCCCTCTCACCTCTGTCCTGTGACTCCCACCTTCCCTGAAGTTTTTACAGAGAGAAATGGTACAAGTTGAACCTGTGCTTTCTGACTCGATCCTGTGCTATCTTCAACCATCAAAACTGCTCTCGGAAGAAGTTCATATCCAGAATTACCGCTTGTCAGAATTTATCTGAAAAACAAAAAACAAAAAACAAAAAACAAAAAACAAAAAACAAAACAAAACAAAAAAACAAACCAATGCCCCCCTCCCCCAGTGCTCCCTGTGATCATAGCCAGGAATTTTTGGCAAAGATTTTTATCATCACAGTGTGTTCTGTCTACTAATGGGCCAAGGGGCCAGTGGAACACAACACCCATCCACAGAGCATGGGGAGGGAGGGAGGAATAAGAGGAGGAGTGAGCAAAGGTCTCTGGAAACTGGGACGCCACGTGAGCCATTGGAAGTTAACACTAAACAGAGAGGACTGTCAAAGTCCTGGCACTGACAAGAAATCTAATACTGGAGCTTCAAGGCAGAGCAACTTAGAAGTTCAGGGCAAGAAAAATAAAAAATGACATCTGATACAGGGAAATGTCTTTGACCTGGACAATAAAATAAAATTAGCCTGCAGTGTATGTTGAGGATGGGGGCCTTTAAAGAAAGAGAGTTTTGGCAACGCTAAGTGACTTAGCTTTATGTAATGGAAAAACTTAACCACTTTCCGGTGCAAATACTGTAAGCTCTGAGTCTAGGGTGACGGTTTCAAAATGCCTTTATTAAATACCTATTCGTTGTGGCAGTGGCCAGTTTCACCAAGTGCCCTCGTGTAGACATTTCCTCCTGTCACTTATCCTTCCTCCCTAGAGTCACTTCCTAAATTAATTTTGTCTCTGGTCCCATTCTGGGGAACTCTGATTAAGGTAGCTAGCTACAAAAGTGGTCCGAGGTCGTGTCGGTTGGATGATGTTTCTGAGTGTTAATTTCTAGACCAGTGGTCCTCAACCTTCCTACTGCTGTGGCCCTTTAATACAGTTCCTCACAATGTTGTGATTCCACCCCCCACCATAAAATTATTTTCGTTGCAACTTCATAACTGTAATTTTGCTACTGTTATGATTGTTACATAGTATTTTTGGAGATAGAAAGTTGCTAAAAGGGTCACGGCCTCTAGGTTGAGAAACAATGTTCTGAACTCTTGTCTTCATGATCCTAATTTCCAATTTGGAGCACATTTTTATCAAGAGACACTGGAAGATTTCCACTAAGCTTCAAACTGTGTTTCCATTTTGTCACAAGTTCCCTTTATCATTCACCAACAGACAAAGATCTCAGTTTATACTGATGGGGATAACGGACTCTGGATATGTAGAAGCACCAGGCTTGTTGCTATAGAGTGGAAACAGGGCACAATATGCCAGAAACCTAGGGGATTCACCAAAAGTGATCCTTGATACTTCCATTCATGGTCATAATAGTCACAAGGCAAGAGTCACCAAGGTCTATGCACTAAAAGGCAACAAGGTCTCCTATCCCTCTAGGATGAGGTCCACCAAGAATGCAGCCTGGGTTAACCCATGTATTGGCTAGGTGTGAGGAAATCTATAGAGATGTTGGAGATGGAAGTGTGGATTTTGGCCATGGTTTGGGGAATCTGTGCTCAGTCAATGTAGCTCATTACACTTGCAGCATGGTAGCTATCCACCTCCATGAGGAAGCCAAGCTTACTGGAAGTCAGGAGCAAACCTGAGTGCTGTGAAGGGCTCTATTAGACATGTCTTGTGAGCCCCGTCTATCACTCTCAGTGTCACTGCTGACATCATCCATTGTGACAGACAGTTCAAGCTATGGAAAGCAGTGCCATTTAAACCAATAAAGCCCAGAAAAGCCCATATTGAAATAAATGAATTTCCATGAAACTGTGCTTGATCAGTGAATCAAGAACCACAAAAATATCTTCCTCCACTTCCTTTCCGGGACAGTAGTTCCATGATGCATTCTAGAAGGCTCTGTGGGAGTTCTGGTAAGATGAAGAGCTGCTTTTTTTCAATGGCATGAACTCCTTTTGTTGAGTTCCTCTGTGCACTTCCTTGGCTGCATGTCACTCTTCTAGAAATCACTTCTGCTTAGGCACATGTAGGGGATCTATGTGGAGGAAAGTACAGCTGGGTACGGTCTCAGTTGTGCTGAGTAATCATTTTTGCAATGACACTTCAAAGTAGTAATATGGTGTCCGATTTCTATCTACTTATTCTGACACGACCTTTTAGTGAGGATCCTTGAAATTTTCCCACTACTATATGCCAAAGTGAGTGAACAATCCTCAGTCTTCCATATGAGTTGTAAGTATTTTTGTCTTTTTTGTTACTTTTAAATTAATTTTTTCTAAAATTATATTTTATATTTAAAATAGACTTTATATATCTTAATATATGTAGAAATAAAATTTGTATATACTATATAAATTTATTTTACATATTTATGGGTAATCTGCCAGCTAAAGGACAGAAATATATTTAAACTTTTATCTAATACTTAAAATAATGTAAAAACAAATATAAGAATAATATAAAAAACGTAAGTAAGTTAAATGTACAGATTTTGGTATTGAAAACCTGATGTAATTGAAATTTCATTGTGCTTGTCTTTTCTACCCACTTGGGAACTCACAGGGCTTTGTTCTTTCATTTGGGAAAAGTCACACTTTATTAATAATAACAACTTACTCTCTCAGGAGATCTGGGAGCAAAAGCACTGGCTTCGGAATTCTGGGCCCCGCCCCTGCCTTCAGGACCCTCTGAGACTGTCTGAGAAAGTTTCCCTGGAAGTTCCAGGATCAGTGAGTTTGCCTCCTTTCAATGGTTTCCTCAAACACATGTAACTTACTAGGGCTTAAAGACTTACATTTGTAAAAGCCATTAGTGTCGATTAATGCAGACAAATGATTGAGATTGGGACACTGGGAGGTGCAGCTCCACACCTTGCACCATTTATAGGCAGGAAATGAGGAACAATTAGGTTGGTGAGGCTGGAAGGCACCCAACCCCCCCAGCTCTGCCTGCATGAGGTCAGATTCAGGAAGGTTCCATGGGAGTACAATGGGAGAAGGGGCGGGGCCGAGTAGGCAGATGGGATCAACAGGCAACAGTGAAGGCCAAAGCAGACTTCTTAGCAAGTTATCCCATATCCCACATCACTGACAATAAGGACGAGTTTGGTTTTTGTGGCCCTCTATATATGCTTTCATCTGTCTTGGGAAAACACCCATTCATCTTTATATAATTCATTTTAATTTTTTATTTGTTATTATCATCATTATTATTGTATGTTATATTATCTCTCTCTCTCTGTGTGTGTGTGTGTGTGTGTGTGTGTGTGTGTTCATGCCACAATTTATATGTGGAGGTTAGAAGACAATTTTGCATAGATAGTTTGATTTTCTCTTTCCACTTTTATGTAGGTTCCAGGAATCAAACTCAAGCCATCAGAAGTTTACAACAAGTACTTCATCCTCTGAGCTCCCTTGATGGCCCCATTTTCTCGGCAAGAAATATTTTCTGAGCACATAGTTGGTTCAAGGAATCTAATGTTAAATGGGTGTGTAGTTGTTTTCTCATGGAAGTCAATTTAGCCAGTTTTAAAGTTATGAGGCAGTGAATGAAACCTATGGGACCCATGGAAATCTACCAAAACCCAGTCTAAGGTGTGATAGAATTGGAAGTGAAGTCCAAGATAAGACAGGATAGATAAGTGAAAATGCCCGTTCAAAAGATGAGAGAAGTCATCTAGAATCAAAGCACCTAGACATATCACTGAGGAATAAAGAAGACATTAATACTAGTTCTTAGGAGAAAATAACAAAATGGAATTTTCTTTTAGTAAGAACAATGAACACCCCACTTAAATACTTTTCTTAAATTTTTCATTTAAATGTTTATGGAAAAGAACTTTATTTTTTTTTTTTATCTTTTGTTTAAAATGCCCAGGAAGTAAATTTTAATTCTCTCAATAAAGTTCATCCAGCTACACACAGTCAAACAACTTCAGGGTCATTTGCTTAGCTATAAAGTTACTTTTTCTATTGCTGTGAGAAAACACCATAACCAAGCAAACTCGTAGGAAGAAGGGTTTGTCTGAACTTACGATTCTTGGGGCATAAGAGTTCTTTATGAAGGGAAATCACAGAACCAAGACGCAGGCTAGAGCAGGATACTGGGGCCAACACCCTGAACTGTGGTCAAGAAGCAGAGAGGAAACTGAGAATAGCTCAAGGGTTTGAAATCTCAAACCCCACCTCTGGTGACATACTTCCTCCACCAAGGCCACACCCCCTAAGTCTTCCCAAACAATGCCATCAATCAAAGACCAAGTATTCAAGTGCCAGAGTCTATGACATTCAATTATTTATTATTCAAACCAAACCACTAGAGGACACATACTTTATTCTACAAGCTTCAAGGACTCACAGTCTGGTAGAGAGATTAAAGACCATATGCAGAGCAGAAGTTCTCAAATTGTGCTCTCCAAGATAGGAATAAGACACTCCTCCAGATTTAATACAGTATTTAAGTATAACTAGGTTATTGTACTAGCCCTACAAAGTATACATCTTTGAATAGTATCTTACTTCATGAGGCAAGGGCAGGGCCATCCTTAGCAGCAAGCTTCAGGTAACACAGCATCACATCCTAAAACTTCATTATAAATTTTGTTTTGACTGCAATGCTTTATTACAAGGGCACACTATCCTTGCTGTAAGTTTTCTTTCTTCTCTTAATGAACTCTGTTAAATCCAACATTACATCCATCAGTCGTCTAATATGAATGACCTCTTAGTTTGATACTTAATATTATATCTGGACAGGAAAACTTGATAATTCCTTGATGCATATGCCAGATTAGATACCTGTTTAAAGCAGTCTTATCAAGGGTGGAACACAACAATTATAATTCCAAAGTATGGAACAATGATGACATATTTGGATGAGTATAAAGCCACTGGGAACCCAAGCACTGACGATGCACAGGGCAGCATTTTCCTCTTTAAATGGAGCAACCTTTTAGTTAGCACCCATCAGTCTTGGCTAGGTAGCATTAGGCACTGGATGTTTTGATTATCCATGAGAACATGAGAAGCTGGAGATCATGTGTGTGTGTGTGTGTGTGTGTGTGTGTGTGTGTGTGTGTGTGTGTTCACGATAAGTAGCTTTTAACATACACTATGTGAAGCAATCACCATCTTCAGATTGGATCTTCTATAAGCCAAAAGTTTATAGGTGTGGTTTTCATAGCACTAACCAAACTAAAGTTGCTGAGCCCATTCCTGAGCAAAGTCATGCACAGAGCTCATTTAATCCCTGCAAGAAATCTTTGGAAGCCATGATGACAATGGCACTGATTTCACAAATGACAATGAGATACAGAGAAAATAAGGAATTTTTCCTAAGTAGCAAGTGACAGAGCCAGTGTGGCTCAACAAATGTACTAATATTTGTTTTCCTATAGATGCTCTTCTGCTTAAAATGGATTACATATAAATAAGACTGTATGCAAGTTTCTGAGCACCAAAGGTTAGCTATATTATATACTAGAAAGTGATGGTGGCTCATCTTAATGATGGTGTGGCCTACTGAAGCCAAGGTTCATTGCAGCTGCCTAGCATCACAAAAACATCTCATACCACCTATATCTAGCTAAGGAGAAGATAAATATTCGAATGTCAAAGTGCAGATTATAAGAAACACATCATTCTCACACCATTGTAAAACTAAAATCTATTGCTTTGAACTGTAAGTCAGGGACCACTGAGGGTCATGGAGGAGAGTGGGATAGAGGGGCAGAGATCAGTAAAAATGATTTTGAGGAAGTGACATTTGATCTGGGTTTTGGAAAAATAAGAAAGCCTTAGACAAAAGGATTTGAAATTAGAGGGTCACAGATAAAGTGGAGGGGGGTAGCAGGGGTGGTAATGAACTGAGATGAAAACTAACAGTGCCCCAGAATAGAAATATAGCTCACTTTTCTGGAGCCAAGGAGTAATATGTGTGGAAGGTGGAAGTATAGAAAATTCCTTAGACCACTATCCAGACACACCCAACAGGTAGTAGTGTGGTTTATCTCTGATGAGGCCAGACAAAGTCTGTGTTTGCATTCTCTCTGCACTGTAAAGAAAAATACAGGGGACAGATGGCAAGCACACAGGCTAGAGGGAAGGAGCTTAATTTCCTGTCCTATCAACATCCACTGACTTGCAGAGAAGGAATTCCAGTTGGAAATTCCAGATGGTCTCATATAAAAGCAGGGGTTGAGGAGATGTGTGTAATCATACGGTGCCTATAAAACAAGTTGAAAATTGGAAGCTGTGGAGGTATACAGTCAAAACGAGCATTTGAAATCAATTGGCCCGAAGTAACCCTGCGAGTTTCTCCCAGCTCTTCTAAAGGGTTCTTGCCCCCAAACAAAACAAACAGCAATAACAAAAACAAAACAAAACCAACCAACCAAACTAACAAACTTACTACTACATCCAGAGCACAAAGGCAGTATTCTCTAATAAGAAAAGGGCTGCCCTTGGTATTGTTCATTCTTCAGACCACTCATCATACTGACTAAACAATTCGCTTTCCCACTCTTTTCTCCATACACATACAATAGATATTACTTGTTATTTCAATTATATTATAGTTAATGTATAATTTCGTAAGATGTAGACATAGCAATGTGAATAGGGTATTGCCTTAGAAATGTAAACCCCTCATCCATTCTCTCTGGAATATAATTTCACTGTGGCTCATTGCTTTACTTCGTTTTTCTGGGATCTGACCATCACCTCTGTCCATTTTCCTTCAAGCCACATCCTATCTCTTCTTCTTTCCCATATGTCCTGTGAAAGTCCACCCAAATACGGTAAGGATAGACTGACAGAATGGCAGCATGGACTGGGTGACAAGGACAATGGATCAATCCTCAATGTCAGTGGTAATTACCAATCGTGGAATGAGTGGCCTCAGGCACATCACTTCACCTATTTGAGTCTCAACATCACTATGTGGAAACAAAAAAGAGAAAGAATGACATGAGATGGTATTGTAGTCCTGGCATATGGTACGTACATCTTGAATGATGGGAAAGAAAAGGAGAATGCCAGGCAATTCTTGGCTGCTATGGGATGACAAAAGCAATGGGTACAACAAGGATGGGCTCTCTGAAACTTTGGCAGGTAAAGCTTGAGTATTGGTTTGTAATCTTGTTAATAAAATGGCATGAGCCAGCCAGGGGCTCCCTGATGCAAAGAAGAACTCTTGCTTCGTTTGCAACCACATCTCCCACTTCCCACGTCTGCCATATCTGCATCTTCACTGCAGGAAACACTGCTCTTCTGTACCTGCCGTTGTTCCTTTACTACACTGCTGGGCTGGAAGGCAAGCCTTACTTTGACATCCTCACTTCCTGCATTCTCCCATGTCATCTGACTTAGTGCTGTGTACTAGTATGCTCTCCCAAGGGGCTTAACCCACTTAGAGAATAGATAAGAAAGAAACTGCTGAAAGGACCCTGATATATCTGTCTCTTGTGAGGCTATGCCAGTGCCTGGCAAACACAGAAGTGGATGCTCACAGTCAGCTATTGGATAGAACACAGGGCCCCCAATGGAGGAGCTAGAGAAAGTACTCAAGGAACTGAAGGGGTCTGCAACCCTATAGGTGGAACAACAATATGAACTAACCAGTACCCCCAGAGCGCGTGTCTCTAGCTGCATATGTAGCAGAAGATGGCCTAGTCGGCCATCATTGGGAAGAGAGGCCCCTGGTCTTGCAAACTTTATATGCCCCATATAGGGGAACGCCAGGGCCAAGAAGTGGGAGTGAGTGGGTAGGGGAGCAGGGTGGGGAGAGGGTATAGGGGACTTTCGGGATAGCATTTGAAATGTAAATGAAGAAAATATCTAATAAAATAATTAAAAAAGAAAGAAACTGCTTAGAGTTTGAAAACACACACACACACACACACACACACACACACAGAGAGAGAGAGAGAGAGAGAGAGAGAGAGAGAGACTCATTCTAATCAATCCAGGGTTACCATTTCAGAAACAGATGGACGAACTGTACAAGAGTTCTGTGAACCATTTGGAAAGGATAGATAAGTTATGGTACATAAAATTTGAGTCATCGTATTTCTTTTTGTTTTGTTTTGTATTTTTAGTTTTTTAAAAATTTTATTATATTTTTAATTTATTTTTACACTCTGCTCCCCATCTACCCTCCATCTGCTCAACATCCCACCTCTCCTCCCCACCCTTCCTGTTTCCACATGGATGCCCCCAACCCACACCCCACCTGACCTCTAAACTACCTGGGGCCTCCAGTCTCTTGAGGGTTAGGTGCTTCATCTTTGAATGAACACAGACCTGGAAGTCCTCTACTGTATGTGTGTTGGGGGCCTCATATCAGCTGGTGTATGCTATCTGTTTCGTGGTCCAGTGTTTGAGAGATCACAGGGGTCCAGATTAATTGAAACTGCTGGTCCTCCTACAGAATCACCTTTCTCCTCAGCTTCTTTCAGCCTTCTCCAACTCAGCAACAGGGGTCAGCTACTTCTGTCCACTGATTGAGTGCAAATATCTGCATCTGACTCAGCTGCTTGTTGGATCTTTCAGAGGGCAGTCATGATAGATCCCTTTTTGTAAGTGCTCCATAGCCTCAGTAATAGTGTCAGGCCTTGGGAACTCTTCTTGAGCTAGATCCCACTTTGGGTCTATTGCTGGACATTCTTTTCCTCAGGCTTCTCTCCATTTCCATCCCTGTAATTCTTTCAGACAGGAACAATTATGGGAGATTCCTCAGAATATTGGAAATAGATCTGCCTGAAGACCCAGATATACCACTGTTGGGAATATACCCAAAAGATGCCCCACCGTGCCATAGGGGCACGTGTTCCACTATGTTCATAGTGGCCTTATTTGGAATAGCCAGAATCTGGATACAATCTAGATGTCCCACGACAGAAGAATGGATACAGAAAATGTGGTTCATTTACACAATGGACTACTACTCAGCTATTAAGAACGAGGACATCCTGAGTTTTGCAGGCAAATCGATGGAACTAGAAAATATCATCTTGAATGAGGTAACTCAGACCCAAAAGGACACGCATGGTAAGTATTCACTAATAAGTGGATATTAGCCAAAAAAAAAAAAAAAAAAAAGTACAGAATACCCAAGATATAGTCCACAGAACTCACAAAGGTCATCAAGCTGAAGTGCCCAAGTGAGGATGCCTCAGTTCCACTTAGGAGAGAGAAGAAAGCAATCACAAGTGGGGAGGGAGGGAAGGACCTGGGAGGGAAAGTGGATGAGGTGGGGAGGGAAGCAGAGAAGGGGAGGGGGAAACCTGATCTGGTATTGGGTGAGGGGAAAAAACTGAAGTCCCGAGGGCCAGCAGAGAGAATGGAAACAGGCAACCTCAGGAGGCTGGGGGGACCCCCCCAGAATGCACCAGAGACCTGGGAGGTGAGAGACTTCCAGGACTCAAAGGGAGGGACCTTAGATGAAACCCCTGACAGTAGAGAGAGGGAACTTATAGAGCCCACCTCCAGCAGGAAGACAGGACATCAAGTGAGGGATGGGGTTGTCATCCTGCAGTCACATCTCTGAGTCATCGTATTTCTAAGTAGAGTTTTTCTCATTTTTTTCAAAGTGGAACATCATCTTACAAAATGCTATCAACCGACTCTTCTATTTTACAACCATGTTCAAGGAAAATATGTTATTTTGGCCAAAGTAACCTTATCACTAAGGTAGAGATAACTCCAGAGGCAAAGGAAGAATGCTGTTTTACCTCCCAGATGTTTTGTCACCTACACTCCCTCCCTCTTTCATCCGCTCACTTGGCTTTTGTTGAGTGTCTGCTTGGCACCCTCTACTATTATAAGCACTGATCTCAGAATACCAAAGTAGGTAGACGGATACTGCCATGTCACTGAGCTTGTGTTCTAGAGGAAATAGGCAAACAATAAAAGAAAACTTGATACCAGACAGACACCATAACAACCTGGATCAAAACACACACACACAAACACACACACACACACACA
>NC_034595.1:56507699-56525379 GCF_900095145.1 Mus pahari
AGAGAGACACAGAGACAGAGACACAAAGACAGAGACACAGAGAGTGACAGAAATAGACAGAGAGAGACAGAAAGAGACAGAGAAAAAGAGAATCCATTAGGACTGGTCATGCTAATTTGAACTTAGAGGTCAGAGAAAATATCTTTGGAATGAAGACGTTTGAGTTGTCAATGAATTACAATCAATCCTTGCTATTTGCTGTTTGTGGAGTCGCTATCTATAAAGTTGTTGTGAATACCATATGAGCACATACTAAAATATTCTTTCGGGGGAAACAGAAGGTTATTCTGTGAGCCTCCAGTCACAATTAATTCACCACTTTGTTTTATGTCTGTTTTTGGTGAAAGACACCTTTATTTCAGAGTGTGGATTCAGTAACATCAAACTCAGAGCCAGTAGCACTGTGTCTCATACCGGAAAGTTCATCAAACTCACTGGTCAGCCGCATCGCAGGCATCTTCCCGGTAAAAACATTGTAAAACACTGCAACTCTGAGACTGCTTTAAACAACAAAATCACCAGTGGAAAGCACACACGTGAAAACATGACACCTGCATGTCCCCCAAAGGACATTTGTCACAACATGAAGGAGAAAGAAGGAATCCGGATAACATTTTGATCTCCTTCAACCAGCGATGTGAGTCTTGGTCGTCTATTTCCCTGCCTTGCACACTACCTTGAATGTTTAGGAAGAACCCTCTAAAAGGACTGACTGGGGCTACAACCCTAGAGAGCAGGCATATTCTCAAACAAAGAATCAATGAATAATAAGTTTGAACTGTCCTTGGCTTGTTAGGTAGATGTCCTAGAACACATGGTTTTGGTAGAAGACACATTTCTGGTCCCCCACTCCAGGACCCTCCAGTAGCTTAAAGTCTGTGTTTATTCTAAACCTGTCTCAAGCACTCTGGTCCAAGACTTTCCTCTGAAACCAGTCACGTGCTACTGAGTGAGGTAGAGGAAAGAGTGAGGAAAGCCAGGCCCAGAAGCAGAGGACCTTTCCCCTCCAGGAGTTTGGTTCCTGCAGACAGTCAGCTGGGATTTCCTGAACACCTTTGCTTTCGCCATTCCAATCCCAGCCACCATGTGCAGGGATAAATTGTGACTCACTTCCACCTCACCCCCCCCCCCCCACTCACTGACTTCCCTACTCTTGAACAAGGTCCAAAACAAATTAGCAAACCTTCTTTCTGATTTGCAACTTGTTCCAAAGAGCACAGGGCTTCTCACTAACTCCATGCAGACCGTTAAGACCAACTTTATGTTGTCTTTTAGCTGGAATCTCATGCACCCTCCTAGGGCAATGAAATTGTAATTTTTTTTTCCAAGTAAAAATTTACAGGGACTTTTGTAAAAGGCACTTAGAAGGTGATAATTACAGAAAACAGGACTCAGTAGTGCAGTCCATCTACACACAAAGGGAGATGTTTGTGTACTTGATCAATGGCATTTGATCTGTTTAGGAATCCTCCATTGATATTCATGCAATGGTGGAATCACCAGCTAAGCATGTATTAGATATGTCCCCACTTTTTAAATTCAATATATATTGTTTATGGTTTCTCTCTCTCTCTCTCTCTCTCTCTCTCTCTCTCTCTCTCTCTCTCTCTCTCTCTCTCATCTTCCCAGATCCTGTTCCCCAAATCCATAGCCTTTCTTTCTCTCACTCAGAATATGGGTATCTAAAAATATAAACAAAAACAACAACAAATCAAACCAATAAAAGAAGATAAAACAGAAACAAACAAATGAAAAGAGCCAAAGCACATACACACACACACACACACACACACACACACACACAGAGTCATTCACATACAGAGAAATCCCATAAAAAGTCGAAACTAGAAGCCACAATATATAAGCAAAAGACCTGTACAGGACTTCAGGGTGCTGTGGGACAATGCATTATGAGACAAAAAACAAAAAACAAAACAAAACAAAAAAAAACAAACAAAAAACCTCCAAAAATATCATTGAGTTAGTTTTCCGTTCAATTTCTCCTGACGGGCATGGACACCCCCCCAACCCCACCCCTTCAGTGTGGTTTGTGTACCCACTGAGACTCCACTGGGGCAAAAGTTTTCATTTGTGAGTGGTTATCAATTGGAGATCACTTCTGGCTTAGGAATAGGTGCTTGTGTCTATTTCCCCTCTCAGCACTGGGACCCCAGTGCATGATCTGTGAGGACCCTGTGTACGGACGGGGCCAGTTTCTGTAAGCTCTTACGTGTGTTAGTCATGCTGTGTGTAGAAGGCCTTGTTTCCTTGGTGTCCTCCATGCCCTCTGGCTCTTACACCCTTTCAACCTCCATGTCTGCAGAATTCCCTGAGGGGCGGGATTAGATGGAGACAAACCATTTAGAACTGACTGTCCTAAGGTCTCTGCACATTGCCAGCTGTGGGTCTCTATATTTGTTCCCATCAGAAGAAGCTTCCATGATGACTGAGCAACATACTGATGTATAGGCATAACAGAATGTTCTTAGGAGTCATCTGGTCACCATGCTCCTTTGGCAGAATTGTATTTGTCATTAACCTAAGTCCCTGACTCATGCTGTGTCAGGCATGGATTCCATCTCATGGAGTGGGGCTTAAGTCCAAACAGATAGTGATTGTTTGCTGGTACGACTTTAGTGCCACTATTGCGCTAGCGTATCTTACAGGCAGGACATCATCAGAAACAGAACATTTTGTAGCTAGATTGAGGTTCACCTTTCTCCTCTGGTAGCTTTCAGTACACTAGTCAGTAGGTGTGTGATTTAACTTATCAGAAAAATCTGATCTGAAATGTGTTTTGAAATACAGTTTGCGTCTAAGAGAGTTTTTCTGAGTTAAAATGTTTTCTAGGTTTTAGAATGCTCAGGGTCTGTTAGTGACCACTGATGACCTTTCAAATTCATTGCTTATAAAGCCACAATATTGATAAAGAAGTCTACACTTATTACCATAAACATTAACATCATTTATGGTCTATCTCTTGCCTACCAACTAGGTCTCAACTCTCCTTATCTCTCCCCCCCCCAACCTAAATCGCTATGCAGTGTATGCCCATTCGTGTAGAATTCCTCCTCTATGAAAGTCCTGTTCATTTTGCCTTTTTTTGAAAGCTTATTCTTCCATTTGTCCGTTAGGGAGGACTTGTTTATTGACAAGTTTATAAGTGTTCTCTTGTCCCCCTTATTCCCCTTTCAAAGACTTTGCAAGGCCCAGGTGATTCCTCCCGCCTCAAGGCAATCCAGCTAAGACCTTGTAATCCATGAAACCATTTCTACACTCAATTTTCTGGGAAATTTTGAAGCACTAAGTACCAGTGTCCTCTGCATCTACAGAAGTGTCTGATACATGGTGGATACTCAGGAGTACTTGAGAACTAACAGTGAGCAGATGAAGAAATCCCAAAGAAAGAACATATGAAAAACTGAGGTATATTTATTCAAACCAAAGGGCCACCATCTCTGTAGGTCCAAGCATGGATGCCATGACAAGAGCAAGGTTAACGTTGCCAGATCTTCCCAGTTTTCATGGTACACTGGAAAAAAAATCTGACTTTCAAAAATTGAAATATTATATTTTGTTTTCGTTCTTTTTCAAAGTAGATTTTCTTTCATATGATTTATACCCCTCCCCTAGCTCCTCCCACATCCTTCCCACTTCTCTACCCAAATCCACACCCTTTCTTTCTCTCTTTCATTAGAAAACAGAAACACATAAAAAATAAAAATAAGATAAAATAAAAACAAACAAGACTAGGGGGGAAAACAGAAAAGAAGAGTCAAAGAACAAGGATTAAAACAAAATTGAAAAACATAAAATATAAACAAAGGATATATAAAGTTTTTTAAATACCCAAAGCATTGTGAGGCAAAAAACCAAAAACCAAAACCAATACCAAAAACAAAAACAAACAACAACAACAACAACAACAACAACAAAACAAACAAAAAAGCAACCTTCCCACAAAAAGCCCCCTAAAAACAAGCAAACAAAAACCCCTCCAAAACCACCATTAAGTTCATGTTGTGTTAGCCATCTACTGATGGGCATGGAGCCTGCCCTATGTTTTTAATATTTGCAATTTACTTAAAATTTATTCAGCATATAGCCTGACAAATATAAATAGACAACATAGACTTCCAGGTTCCAGGTGTACAGCCCACACCCTAAACAAAGTCTTCGCCCATCTAAATTGGCACCCAATTCTACTTTCATCCAATCTTGGCAAACATGTTCAGTTCCCATCATAGTTCATCAACAGCTCACATATCCTGCAGGACTGTTGCAGCTGCTCCTCTCTTTATAGATTTTCTCTTTCATCATTACTCAAGAGAGGAAATTTCTTATTTATAGCATCAGATGCACACAGTTTACCTTTTTCTCTATAAGCACCTCTGTCTGCATAAAGACATTTTCTTCTCTTGGATCTAATAAAAAGCTCTGGACTTCTATTATTGTCCTAGCGACCACTTGCTCATTGGTGAACTATTCCTAAATGCGATCTTTTATCTATATTTTAAACATATACACAGTGCAGAGACCGTGTTACTAGTAAGGATGCACAGGTGAAGGCAGGTGGCACACAACCAGAACTTGAGACATGGATGCAAGAGAATCAGGTGGTCACAATCACTCTTAATCATTCTGGAATACATTAGACTCTGTCTCAAAAACAAAACAAAACAAAACAAACAACAATAACAAGTCAGTGAAAAAAGATTCAGATGTAAAAAAAAAAAAATCAACCAGGTTTTTCTGTTCAAGGAATAAAGGAGACCACTGACTTTTTTAGTAGAAATATTTTTTAAATTTTATTATTGAGATTAGAATATAGTTACATTTCTCTCTTCAAACCCTTTCACATACTCCTTGCTCTTTTTTCAAATGTATACTCTACTTTTTCTTTATTATTTACTGCATATATATATATATATATATATATATATATATATATATATATATATGGCCTGCTTAGTCATCTGTTAATGTTCATGTTTTCTAGGCCGACCAACTGGTATTAGGTAATGAATTGTTATGTTCTTCCCTATTTTATTTATGTCATAACTATTAGCATCTTGCACCTGAGAATAAATTTTCTTTAAATAAATCAAATTTACAATGCTCAATTTCTGAGCATCATACAATGAACTCTGAAAGAATCAATCCACACATTGAAAGTGTTAGAGGAACATTTGGAAATATAAATAAGGCATGAATCCCCATAGACTTTAACAAAGTAATTGGGAATACTAAATAATGGTACATTTTATATCCTGTAGAGAGAGTATACAATTAGTGCAACAGCAGGTAACATAATGAAAGGTTTCCATTTCATGGCAGAATGAAGAAAAATCTCAGTAAAGAAGAGCTTTCTTAGATGGGAACAACCATTCTTAAATGGGAATAAAAATGGGTGTACTTGGGTGTAGCCTTAGATTTTCCAAAACCTACTTTAATAAGAGTTCTTAAACAATTCAACTTTCCTCCTAGCCAACCTACCAAAGGTAGGGGAGAAAGATGGTTAACAGGACAAAGGGCATATGGACCTGTTTAGAAGAAGTTCTTTGAGGTGATTCCAAACATGAATCAGTAGCAACAATCCAGGCCAACCAGCAAACACCAAGCACAAATCAGTAGCAGCAGTTGGAACCAGAAGAAACTGCTGAGCGCCACCAAATTGGTGCAAGTCTGCAGAATTGACAAGAAATGGCAGGAATACCATGAGAAGTCCTTTGGTGTGTTTCTCTCTACAAAGTCACAATAAGTGAAGATCAGTAAAGACCAGAAAAGCATTGCAAGGTGAACCAGTGTAAGATCATTGCTCACTGTCTGTTGGGCTCCACTTATACCCTTTCCGAACATCACATGTCCTCTCAAGTGCCTTAGCAAAACATCCTCTCACTAGACAGCTTCCAGCAAAGCATCGTATGACACAACTGAGTCAAAAAAGAAAGAAAAGAAGGAAGGAAGGAAGGAAGGAAGGAAGGAAGGAAGGAAGGAAGGAAGGAAGAAGGAAAGGAAGGAAGGAAGGAAGGAAGGAAGGAAGGAAGGAAGGAAGGAAGAAGGAAAGGAAGGAAAGAAGGAAGGAAGGAAGAAAGAAAGAAAGAAAGAAAGAAAGAAAGAAAGAAAGAAAGAAAGAAAAAGAAAGAAAGGAGGAAAGGAGGAAAGGAAGAAAGCAAGAAAGGAAGAAAGGAAAGAAGAATGAAAATAGAAATGTCCACATTTGGGTTCTGAGGAAAGATGAGGAGATGTTGTGAACAGATATAAGCAGGGGCATAGACATGAGTACTATTTATTTGGAGGGAGGAGATGGGGAAACCAAAAAATTAATGCTTAAGAAACATGTCCTATTGTCCATGTGTGACTTTCTACATTTTGCTCACCACTATCTCAGGTCTTTGCTATATCCAAACAGTACATTCTGTTAAGGGGGTGGGGTATTTTTATCTACTTACCACTGTATCCTTGTGCCAAATGTGGTATTTTGCATGGAGTAAGCATTCGTGGATATTTGCCAGTGATGCTGGAGTGAATGACTGTAGAAAAAAAAACTTTATTGTTCTTCCTTAACAAATAAGAACGTCAAAGCTCAAAAATGGACAAGAACTTACTTAACACCAAAGTCAGCCATTCTCTAAGATGACAGTGCTTGGGTCAGCATCTTTTCAGGTCTTATTAGGAAAGAAAAACTTTTGTGCCTATTGAGTCAGAAATCCAGGAGGTTCTGACTCACATCAAGCTTTGAGACCCACTTATCCAAGAGATTGGGTGGCAGGGTGAGTTCCATCTGGCTTTAAAATCTAAACTGAGGTCTACATAACTCCAGCCAAGGAAATATTTAAGACTACATTTTCCCAAAGTTTGTTCTGTGGAACATTTTCTGCTCAGTGTTAATAGATATTACTTGACAGAAAGTGAAACGTTTAAATGTCATTGGAAAATACTATGCCGAAAAAAAATAAAAAGGTTTATCTATTGTAGGGGCTTTGAGAGACTTCGAAGCACCCTGTATCATGCATCCCTAAGTCTTTAGCTGAAGGCTTCCTGAAAGTGGACTTCAGTGCTTCACCTGTATGGAGGTGCTCTTTACCAGTGACCATGCTTGCATCATTGAACTAGTTAGTTAAGAGACTTGTCTCATTATAGTCTTTAAATTGAGGATGCTGCTGCTGCTGCTACTGCTTTCTATTTTACAGAGTTGTATGAAGCATTAAATAAGAATTCACATTTAAAAAGTTCATTTCATAGAAGCTGACAATAGAATTGTGGTTACTCTAGACTGGCAGGGGTGCGAAGAGGAACCCAAAGAGGTTGACCTAGAGTAGTGTTTCTCAACTTGTGGGTTGGGACTCCTTTGGGATCACGCATCAGATATCTTGCATATCAGATATTTACATTATGATTCATAACAATAGCAAAAGTAGTTATGAAGTAGCATACGGTTGGGGTTCACCACAACTTGAGGAACTGTAGTAAAGCGTTACAGCATCAGAAAAGTTGAGAACCACTGATCAAACACATCAAATTGGAGCTGGATAGAAAGCCTTGGTCCTACTGCACAGTAGACTGACCATAAAGACCAATAATAGATCTTTCTTGGTGATTATCCTTGCCTGTCAACTTGATTGGCTTGAAAGATGTCAATTAAAAAGGCACATCTCTCAGAGGATGTCTCCAGAGATGATTAGATAACCTAAGAAGTGTTTTTAACCCATTGGTATATTTCAAATTTGAATGAGGTTTTTTTAATTGAGGATTTCATATAGATACAATGCATTTTCATCAAGTCCACGCCCTGTACCCTCCACTCTAATTCCTTTCTATTCCCCTATGCCTAATTAGGTCCACTCAGTGCTACTAGCATGTCCACAGGCTATTGATAGGATGTAGAACTATGAAGAGTGGAGCCTAGTTGGGGAAAGCAAGTTGCTGTGGGTATGGCTCTGGGGGATAGATCTGGGGTGGTTTTGGCCCCTTCTTCACATTGCATGTGCCACGAAGTGACCAGATTTCTTACACCATGCACTTCCCCATGCGTTTTCCCATGCACTTCATTCATGCTGCTTCTGTTGCCATGGGATAAAACCTTGGTCAGTAACCATGAGCCCAAACTAATCCACCCTCATTGGAAACTTCCTCTCAGGTACTTACCACAGCAACAACAGAAAAGAAGGAGGAAGACTGATACCCCGCATGGCCAAAACACATGGAAAGAAATTATGAATGAATTTACCATAATGAAAGGATACATATTTCAGGAGCTAGAGGTATTTGTTCTGTTTTGAACACTATATAATGTATATACTAACTGAAAAATCACATTGAGCCCCACTAATATAAGTTATGCTTTTGTTTATAAGTAAAAAGCAGTTAACCAATAAACTAAAAATTTATTATAACAGTGGGCATAAAGTTAGCTTTCAATAGATGCTAATCTTTTTTTGCACAAATTTCAATCAATAACATAACCAGTATTTTCAGGAATGCTAAAGATCAGAGGACTCAGTGCCCACATCGTCTACTTCCCAGGATGCCTCCTCATACTTGCAGAGACTGAGACTAGTGCTTTGAACACATCTCTGAGCCATGGTGTGGTGTGGCCCAGGTTGTGCTAGTAATCATACCTAAACAGGTCTTAGAAGGGAGAACTGATACCACTAAGAGGCAAGCCATCCAGATGACTGAATTTGATGCAAGTGTTAATGGAGAGGCATTTAGCTCCTCAAGGGAAGTTGAGACTCACACTTGAAATTGCCTCAGTCCTATGGATACTGTCTAGAATACAGCTAGAGCAATACTGTGGACTCTTCTCGGGTCTCACCACTTAATATGAAGTTCAAAGGCCAGCAGCTCTGGCATAAAGTGGCACATGTTAGAAATGCTCGTCTTCAGGTCTTACTCCATACATACAGGGCTGAACCAATGTTTTCTAGACTCCAGGACATCTGTGTGCACATTAACTTTGAGAAACACTGCACTGCACGTGGCCCATGGGCAATAGCTACTGACTACCTCTGAGCATTGAACGTTCAGTTATATGACAGCGTCTCTGGAACACCCTTTCTGCTCAAGTATGCCAGGGTTGATTCTATTATTTTTAGCTAAAAGGTTTGGCTGTATTAGTTTCTGGAGGAGTGGAAGGGGGGCAATTTATCATGTGACAGTCTTGAAAGCACTTTGGAAAACAATAGGGGATAAAGGCCGCTTATAACCAAGGAGCACATTTTAGAGGGAAGTCTACTGTCACTCTATTAAATCTGCCTTTCATAAAGCCAAAGGGAACTTGGCATCAGCAACTGTAAAAAATCTCCAGTATTTTGTTTAAAACTTAAGGTAAGTTTTCAAGGGAAGGGACATTATTTTTGTTAAAATTGGTTATTATTGTTTTTGCAAATTTCAGACCATCCTTCCTTCCATAACCACCCAAATTTGTGTCTCCAATTTATTAAATCTACTGAATCCAATTTGTGCTGCTCCCATACACATGGGAGTGTGGGCATCTACTGGAGTATGCTTGACCTACCAGACACCACATCCTTAAACAGAGAAAGAACTCTTTCCGCCCAGAAGTTATCAATTACCAATTGCTGCTCAGCTAGAAGTGGAATGGTGTGCCTACTTTCCCCCTCCATGCTGGGATGTTTTATCTGGCTTGCACTTGCTCAGATATTGTGGATGCTAACACTATGTGCATGCTAACTGGCATAAATTCCTAGTGCAACTGCCCTGCTGTGTCTGAAATACCACTACTTTCTTGTACCCATCCATGACCTAAAGCTCATACACTCTTTCTGTTGCTTCTTCTGAAATGATCTCTGAGCCATGGGATATAGGTATGTGATATAGATGTCCCATTTAGTGCTCAGGCCTCCCCGTAGCCTGTTATTCCCTGCATCTTAACAAGTTGTGACTCCCTAAGTCAATCACCCTCTAGCAATTGTACAAAAGAAGCATCTCTGATGGAATTTGAGAGTTGAACTAATAATTAGAATAGCAAATTATTTGAATTTTGTGTATTACTGTATTTATCTAGGAGAGTAATAATGGTAGATTCTTCTCAGGGTGTATGACCAGACCAGCTAAAGGCTCTTGGCCCCTGGAATGGTGCCAGGTACTAATTCCTATTTTAGGTTTTGAGGTGGTGATTATCTCCATTATCAGGTCTGGTTTGCAATTGTTCAGGATTTTTTTTTCCTCTCCTAGGTCTTTTGTGTTTCCATATAAAATTTAAGACTTTTTTCGATGGGAATTGTATGGGAATCTATAAACAAAATATTGTAGAATAAATTGAACCAAGGAAGCAAAAGACTTGTGCAAGGAGCATTTTAAGACACCACTGAAAAGGCCTCCCTACCTTCCAGCATGGGTGACAGGCACCACTAAGATGGACAAATATTTGATGGAAAGATAGAGAAATGTCGCTGTATGTGTGCTGTGGGGTGAATACTGGCAATGCAGTGGTGGTGAGGACCAGGTTGATGTGAGTGGCCTGAGCGGCCACCTCAGGCCACGGCAATGTCTTGATCCCTCACTAAGGCTGTGTCGTGTCTGGATCTGAGGTCCTCCTGTAGCCCAGGTCTGTGTTGCTATCAGTGTCCCATGTTACCACCAAAAGTCACGTGGATATCTGTGTTCTGAGATGCAGTCTAAAGTCACGGAGATGTTTATGGTGCAGGTCGTCGCCTCCTACAGCCTTGTCTGGGTCTGTGGTTCTACTGCAGCCAGAGGTGGTGTCATGGTCTATGCTGTCACCAGAATCCACACGGAAGCCCATGCTTCTGTTTACTGGTAAGAGCAAAGAGGCTGCTTTTGCAGTGATATTGATGATCATAGACACATAGTTAAGAAAGAGGGACAGGGAAGGCTTCTGTGACAACCCCACGCCATCCCCTACCACCCCCAAAAGTAGTAGCTTAAACAAGAAGTCACTGAAGAAAACTCTTAAAAAGTGTGATAAGGGTGCTGAAGTTAACGTTCCATAATTGATAGCTTCTTGTGGGGGTGTGGAAGAGGAAAGACTCCGTTCTATGTAATGGGCAGGTCACTGAGTGTTTGACCACGCTCCAGTGAGTATGGAGATAACATACATTTGACTTTTTTTCTTTCTTTCTTTTAAAAATTTATTTTTGTTTTTACTTTTTTTATGTGTGAGGTCAATTGTAGGAATGGATATGGAAGAACTGGGAAATGGGTGTGATTGGGGTGCATGATATGAAATTCCCAAAGAATAAATAAAAAATATTATCAAAATATTGACAAAAAGAGAGAGAAAAAAAGATACCAAAGAAAGAAATTGAAGAAGACACAAGCATATAGAAATACCTCATATGCTCATAAATTGGTAGAATTAATATTGTGAAAATTTCACTATTTTTTTCTATGTACTTTGTACAAACTTCTCTTTACAAAAATTGTAATTTGACATGTGGAAAAACTGTCTCGACTGGTTATAGCAAAAGGCTGAAACAACACCGTTGGAAGCTGACATCCTCTGTCTAGATCAGGTGCATTTTAGAATCTACTTAGTGGAAAATAATAGGATTGGAGAGGTTGGGTTTGGAAGGTCTTCGCTGCTGCCTCAGAGCCTTGCCAAGCGGGTCACCCTGAAATCTGATCACAGGCACAAGCTCTTTATACAGGGAAACATTTCTGTTGAAGAAATAGCAGTGACAGTATGGTGACAGCCAAGAGTTCCTGCAAATGCTTTCTGAAACTGATTAAGTTCTAGCTCTTTGTTCTCTCAGGTACTGAGAGCATGAATTTAAATACAGAACGGCCCAGCCAGTGTTTGTATTTTCAGGGCATCACCTGGTGGAAGCTCTTGTACTCTGCCTCACAACCTCAGAACCTATGTAGCCAGAGTTTGACAGAGCCCTGGCCGAGCCCTGTAGCTCAGAGCAATAGTGCCTACTCGTTGCCTGTATAATCTAAATGAGCTCTCCCCTAACTACCTACAGAGACAGTGAATTCTGTATAAGAAAACTGCCTAGCATATATCTAAGCTCCAGAAGGGAAGCAGGTTTATGATCCACAGGGTTCCTCTAGGAACAGAGAAACTGGGCACCACACTAACTCTTAGTATCCACACACATCTGACAGGATAGAGGAAAGGCTCCAAAATAGTCTACAATCTTGGAGCGCTACACCCTGGCACAGAAAGCTGTGGAGTCACTGAGAATGTGTCCCTGGGACATCAAGCTATTCAACAACAGGAATATATTTCATAAAATTGGAAGAGATGAATGTCAAATCAGATGCAGAGATTAATGCGAAGACACAGAGATATGAAAGAAAACATTTTAATAAATAATTAAGGGAGAGTGATATTAAAAATGAAAGAAGGATTAAATCACACAAATATACAAAACTCATTAGAAGAACGTTTACATGAAAAAGAAATATAAGAGAATTAAAATAGTATGTCCCAATATTATTTTACCAAAACACAAAAAATAAACAGACACAAAACTATACAAAACCAGCAGAACACTATCAACACAAGGTCAGGAGAAAGTTTATACTTACTAAGAATAACCTGAAAATGTAACGAAACTACATGGTCAACATTGTCCAACAAGACTCAACTATATGTTGCCTATAAGAATGACTCTCTACCAGTAAAGGCACACATAGATATATATGCTAAAGCTGAAAGACATAGCTACACAGATGGAAATAAAAAAATAACCAGGAACTTATAGACTCATATCAGATAATGTTTTAAATAAAAATCGAAAAAAGAAGAAAAAGGCATATTGATTTAAAAAAAAAAACTGTCAACTCAAGAAGAAGATACATGAGCTGTTAATAAAGATGTAATGAACCTGACCAAAATAACATATGACTATTATGAAATCTAACTAAAGAGATATACTCAAATATAATACGAGTGGGAGAATCGAACTCCCTGCTTTCCTCAGATGACAGATTGTGACAGAGGATCAGAAGAAAAATCGAAGTAGAACCTAAGTATAGAATACATGAACCCAACAAACACTCTTGCATGTAAACCATCAGAAGTAGAGTGCCGATTCTTCTCACCAGTACAGGGTTATTCTCCAGAATAGATTATAGGTTAGACCATAAAGGATAGAGTGTGTATCTTTAAAGATTTAATTTTTTATTTTATGCATGTGAATGACTGTCCTGAATGTATGTCTGTGCACTACATGTATGCTTTGTGCCCGTGGAGGTCTGAGCACAGTGTTTTTTGAGCCACCATGCAGATGCTGGGAACTGAAGTTGGGCCCTCTCTGGAAGAGCAACAAGTGTTCCTAACTACAGAGTCATCTTAAAGTTACAAATCGACAACAAAAAAATTCAATAAGTTAGTAAAAATAAAAGAATATGTTAAAATCAGTGGGATAGATAAAAGTATCAATGCTAAGGAGGAATAGCAGTTAATATATACATCATGTATTCATTATTATACTAAAACTATAGAAAGTAACTAACCAAAAGATATATTTCAAAGACATAGGAAAGCTAGAGAAATCCAAACCCAGAGACAGGAGGAGGAAGGACAGAAGATCGGCCAGAGCCTCAGCATGAGTAAGAGGACATAGTGTCTGCCCTTAGGAGGAGGGTGTTGTCTGTAGAAGAGAGCACGTAATGAAATCAGAATGGTGGTGAGGCTCTGGTGCTGCAGTCACATTGATACTGGGAGGTGAAGGAGGCACACAAGAAAATGATGTTTGTTCCTTGGGTATTGACTTCCTTGAGAAAATAATATCTAAGATATATTTTAAAGATGAACAAAAAAATGGCCTGTTTTCACGTGGAGAAAAGATAACGTTTAAGCAGTGGTCTGTGTTTTAAAATCCGCCTGAGTAATGGTAGAACCAATAAAGCCCCTTGTGTTGTGTCAGATACACGGCTCCCTCCACAGGAACAAAGGAATGGAAGGATTCCGGATGGCTGGATAGCATGAACTGGGCTGACTGCTTTAGAGCAGGGAGATCAGAGAAGCTCAGGATAGAATGACGACTGCTGAGATGAAGACGCTGAGGTCTACGCCCTTGTTGTCCTAACTGGACGGACTTGACCCTCTGGTGAAGAAGAAAGGAAACCTTCCATGGCTTCTCGTTGCTGCTTATTGTTAGTTACGTTCAGTTGGCTCAGTTCTTTTTACCCGTAGTTTCACAAAACATATTCCTTAGAACTTCCTATTCCCCATTTTGATTGATGTATAGTCATCATTTTGAGATAACACTATAACCCTGGACAAGTTGTATCAGCTAAGCTATCTTTTAAATTCTAGGTTGAGGATGAAATGCACATCTTAAGGACTGTTGAGAACACTGAAAAAGCTGAAGCAGGTAGAGGAATTGATGCTGTGTTAGTGCAAGATAGGTACTCAAGAAAGGGTGGGTCAATGGTTCAAAATTTTTTAGAGAATGAGGGTTTAATTGAAGAGAATGAGAAATGGAGAGAGAGAGAGAGAGAGAGAGAGAGAGAGAGAGAGAGAGAGAGAGAGAGAGACAACACTAAGGATCTTTGAAAAAAAGCTACAGGGAAGTATATTATTTTATGTTTTCCTAAAATTACATATAAGTACATGTGCATATATATGTGTGTAGTTTAAATGAAGTTACACTATTAGGAAGATAATATTCTCCTTGAGGGCAAACGTTGACCAGCAAAAAGAAAATCCCAATACCAGAAATGCGAACCCTCCTTCCTAGTTGTTGACCTCAGGGACCTCCAAATAACTCACCAGACAATAAAGGCTGCTGCAGTTATTCTTGAAGGCCTCCCAGAATTTGAAGGTAGGCTATATTGCTGAGGACACCATGTAATTCAAGACATAAGCCTTGTAGAAATTCAACTGGAGCTTTTGTCCTGAGGACTAGCTCTCTTATGGGATTGAAAGGCTTTATGCAAGCTACTAAAGGAGGAAATCAATTAATAGTTCTACTAATCTGTGATGCCTACGAACTTCAACAACCAACACAGAGTTCTCCAAATGTACAATGGTGGCACTTATGTCTCAGGTGAAACCAACCGCTGTCTAATTGGACTAGAGTGGCTTTTGAACTTCCGTTTCCTCAGCTTGTTTGAACCAGAAGCAGCAGCACATCAAGCTTTCTCCTTCCTCCCTCTCCCTCTCAGGGGAAGAAGGAGGAAAGGGACTAAATGTTCACATAAAGGACAGGTCAAGGCCCACGGCTGAGAAGAGAGAAGAGATGTGGCTCTCAGCAATCCCCTCCTTTCAGCCAACACCAAAGGTCATAGGAAATGTACAGATACAGACACCCACAGCCAAACAGTGAATGGCGCTTGGGACTCTCACAGAAGAACAGGAGGAAAGATTACAGGCCCTGTAGAGGATAGGAACTCCACAGGAAGACCAAGAGAATCAACTGACCTCAACTCTTGGGGGGTCTCAGAGTAGGCCTCCCCACACATATGTAGCAGATGTGCAGCTCAGTCTTCTCATGGGCCCTGAATAACTGGAATGTGGGAGGTTGTGATTGGATGGGGGCAGTGAGCGGGATATAAACTGAATAAGTAAAAAAAAAAAAAAAAAGGAAAAGAAATGTGTAATAACGGAAGGTAACCCTGGAAACAGCTAGAAAAAGAAAAGACCTGGCTATGGACACTAACTGGAGATACGGGGCAAACCTCAAAGAGAATGGCCTAGAAAGGGCTCAAAAGACATCAGCACAGACCTGACCCAACCCATTAAGCACGCATGGACTCCCATGAACCGAGACTTCACTCACTAGCTGTTTTCCCTGTCACCAGCTGTAACATATCTACTCGCAAGCCGTTCTGCAACTATAGTAATTCTAGAGCACACGTTACAATTCTTTTTACAGGTTGTTGACTTCTCACAGAACTTAGAAGTTAAAGATGGAAGGGGGTGGAACTGATGAAGTGTATTCACAGATGCTCGGATCAGATGGCTCTGCCAGCCGCACCTTCTCCGCTGCTGATTAAGTCAGGTGCCAAAAATGATGCAGAAACACGTGCAGATGAGTAGATTCCACTGTATTCCAGCTGTGCTCCCTAGACCGTTCCATACACTGTAATGAGCCTTGGAATTGCATGGGTTTCGGGCAACTTCGCTCCCTTCCATCTGTAGAAAGGGCAATCCTGAGGTAGTGCATGGCCACAGGCTAACACTGTCAGCAAATGGTCCAAACTGTGGTGTGGTAGCAAAGACATGGTTCTCTCTCTCTCTCTTTCCCCTGTATGCATTTGGAACCTAAATTCTGGAGACTCAAGAGTCTCTGACCCCCTCAGAAAGTGCTAATGAATTAGAATGTCATCAGATCCTTCAGTTCCATGGCCTTCCTCCCTGTCACTGCATGGCTGTTCTCCATCTCTGACCTACCCAGCCCTTCTCCCTTCTCACTTGCAGGCCATGTGAATTTCCGTGAAAATGAGATGCATATGTTCCCTATTCATTTGCACTTAACTCACTAAAATATGATTTTGAGAGAGTAGATTTGCAGGGAAGTGCATTTTTTTAAAAGCTTTTTCTCCCTGGAAAACAGGATGTCTGCTCTCGCCAAAATCATAAAAACTTCAAACTTCTAGTATTAGGGTTCTGCCTAAAGCTTAGGAATAATAAGGTTTAGGGGAGCTGTAATTGTAGACTGGCACTTTGCTCCCAGCCAGGAGCTGAGGGATGTGAGAAGCCCTAGTGGTGTCAGTTGAAGGCTTTGTGGTGTCCAGTTAAGCAAGTGGATATGGACATTGTGGCAAAGTACTAGGATTTAGGATCAAAATTGATGTCAAAAATCACATTGTTCAATGTGTCAAGAAACTGAGTCCATGTGTTGAGAAACCAAGGCTCTGTGAAAAGCGCTCTCTCTCTCTCTCTCTCTCTCTCTCTCTCTCTTTCTCTCTCTCTCTCTCTCCCTCCCCCTCCCTCCCCCACCCCCGTTTGTGTGTGTGTGTGTGTGTGTGTGTTTGTGTATGTGTGTGTGTGTTTGTGTTTCAGATCCAAAATTGGACCTAAATTCCTGCTTCCTGGACTCCCAAGTCCACTGATTTTTCTAAACTATCTTTCTAACTCACCATACGAATGTACACATGGATTTTACTGAAAGTCTCCTCCAAGTACACTCTGCCTTTGAATCTGCTCCCGAGATAACACCAAATAGTAAAGACACATTTTCTTTCTCTAGGGTAAAAAAGGGGATCCTGGTTTGTATGGAGGAGTAGTGGCTCCTGTCCACTTGAGAAAGTAACTCTCGAATCTTAAAGGAGTATATCACAGATGATTGTAAGTACTTCTTTACACATAAAAAGTAGGAAACTGGTAGGTTAAAAATAAATGGTCTTACAAAGTACCTTATATATAGTTTAATAACACCATATTAATCATTAATAATTAAATAATAATATACACATTTTTATCTTGATGTATTTTCTTTTTTATTAGATATTTTTTCATTTATATTTCAAATGCTATCCCCAAAGCCCACTATAGCCTACCCCGCCCTGCTCCCCAACCCACTCCCCACCCACTCCCACTTCCTGGCCCTAGCATTCCCCTGTACTGGAGCATATGATCTTCGAAAGACTAAGGGCCTCTCCTCCCATTGATGTTTCTCCTATAGGGTTGCAGACACCTTTAGCTCCTTGGGTACTTTCTCTAGCTCCTTCATTAGGGGCCCTGTGTTCCATCCAATAGATGACTGTGAGCATCCACTTCTGTATTTGCCAGGCA
>NC_034595.1:56525390-56540750 GCF_900095145.1 Mus pahari
CAATCTGTTTGTGGCCTTTTTGTCTTATTCACAGTGTCTTTTGCCTTACAGAAGCTTTGCAATGTTATGAGGTTCCATTTTTAAGTAAGAGTTTTGTAGTCGGTCAGACTTTACTATGTAATCAATTATGTAACCCTAGGCAAGGGTGAGCTTTGTAACCCTTGGCAAGTCATAACTCTGTGTAAGTGTCTTTGGGGTATCATTGCTATCTATAGTAACCTACAGAATAGTGTGAGGATTAGAGAACCCAGGCACGTGGCTCATCAGTGCAAAACTGAGCACTCTCATTCTAAAGGTACCAGGCACTGTGCTTCCTAGCCGTCAACTTGGATCCCAACAACAGTAAGTAGATGCTATTGTCAGCCTTTTCGGTCAAGCGAAGAAACAACAGGTTAACTACAGGGGCCAGGCCAGAGACCCCACCTGGAAACCTCTTTTCTGTCGTGTCTCTTTAACCCACTACTATTTTCATTAAAATATTAAATAATGTCACACACACACACACACACACACACACACACACACACACACACACACAGGAGTGTAGGTACACAGAAAAGCTAGTAGAGGACATCAGATTCCCCTGAGCTGGAGTTATAGGCAGCTGTGAGTCACTCAATAGAGATTGGGCGAGAGAATTTGGGTCCACTGCAGGGCAGCAAACACTTGTAACAGCCGAACATCTCTCCATGTCAAATAATTTTATTTTAATAGCTCTATTCCATGTGATGTAGATACTACATATCCGTCTTACAGGTAAAAGTCCTTGCAATTTAAAGATACTATATCTTCAACAAGATCTGAAGATCAACAAACAGCACAAGGAAAATCAGAATCTTGCTTTGAGCTCTCAAGTCTATGTTCCTTCCTTTGCATCTTGCTACTTGGAAGAGAAATGCTGATCAGAATCTGGAATCCTGGAAAGCCTGATCAAATATATAGTTACAAAGACTGGTTGGTTTAGGAACGAGGTCCCACCCTGGAAACTGTTCCTGTCCAGGAGAGCCCCGCCTGCTGTCCTCTGGTCTTCCTGACTCACTGCTGAGCCTCATTCAGTGAGGAACTGACATCCATCTTCTGATTTGAACCGCAAAGCTTTTAGAGCGCCAGCATTTTATCTACATTTGATCTTCCCCAGAAATTGGAGTGGCTTCAAGGCTTCAGAGTGCTCTCTGCCTCGTCTAGACCAAGTCTTGTGGGAAGGTGGTTTCCTCTTGGTCCCAGCATGTGTGGCAGCCCTGTCTCATGAGCTGTCTAACTGACAGACTTTCACTTTTAGGGATTTACAAAACCAGGGTCCCCCTAACCCAACCCTGCCACACCCTCATTTTCATCCTCATTGGATTCATGATTGCTAGAGGTTGGGGAAATTAGGACTAATTTTCTCTGTCTTTCTTAGTTGAATTGTGGTTATTTATTGAGTATATCTGCTCTGCAGGCCAATGGTAAGTGGTGGGGATGCTGGGACAAAGAAATATGAGGTCTTTTTTACATCTTTCATTCGTTTCAATCTGACTCCTGGCAAAATAGCAGAACTCACGCAGCAAGTTCAATGGGGCAAATTTCCCACCTCCCCCCCCCCCAATGGAGCAAATTTAACAGTGGCAATGAACTAATAAGAACTGTGAGGCAACAGAGACGGAGAGACAGTTGTTTAGAGTCTAAGGACAGAGCAAGCAGCAGCCATCCACAGGGCTGTAGGGGGCATGAAAGGTGAGCTCCTTACTAGAAGTCTGGAGAACACAGCATATGAGGATGCAGAGGGAGAAGCTGGCCCAAGGGTGCTAAGACAGCAGAGCATAGGCAACCATAGACACAATCCAGAGCACTGGGAGGCATAGAAGGACCCCAGCATCTTCTCCTGCCATCCAACCTTTTCCCCAGCATCTTTGATTGGAAAATGAACAGGATGCCACGTGTCACAAGAGTCTGATCACAAGAGCTTACAGGGTCAGCTTTCTGCACTACAGGGCATGGTGGGGTGGGGAGAGGAAGAATGACCCTCAAACTTCTCCCTTCCTTTTCTCCAGTCTCACCATCTTCCCTCCTCCCACCTTCAGTTATCACGACACTGAAACATCAGATATGATAAAAGGTTTGTTCCACATCTGATCCTAAACCATTTAGTGTCTTCAAAATCAGCGCTCAGTGTCTTCCTTTGTACACATAGCCCTGTTGAAGCTGGGTTTGCCCTCCTGGTCGAATATCACTTTTCAGCTCTTTCTTACTACCTACCAGCTGGTCCTTGCAAGGCAAGGCATAGATCTGCCTTTTTGCTTGTCTCCTTGTCTTTGGCCAGCCTTTTCTGGATGCTAGGTCTGAACAAAATAGCACATTAGCACAAGAAGACGGGGCAGAAAGTCTTGGGTGTTTTCAAATTGGTTCTATCAATTAAACTGGGGGATCAGAAGCCCAGATCAGAAACTTGAGACAAGACTAGGAACCTAAGGCATCTCGTCCCCAGTGGTAGCACACAGCAAGGGGACTAACTGTACTTGGAACAAGTAGGCTGTAAGAGGGCTCTTGTTAACTGACTCAACTGCATAACATGCTGCTCTGGTCTAAAGAAGGGGTATTGGCTCCATTCCTTTCAGGGTGGTAGAGCTCATCAGAGCATTGCATATTTCTTTAAGTCAGGGCAGACATAGCCTTCCCTAAAAGTGCCAGATAGTAAATCTTTTAAGCTTAGCTGGAAACACAATCTCTGATGCAACTAACTGGACTGCATCATTAAAGAGCCAAAGCGGCCACAGATAATACGTCAACAAGTGGGTGTGGCTGGGTTCCACCCAAATCACTTAGGAAATGGAAATTAGCCTTCAGGCTGAGTTCCAGTAACTGGTCGGGGTGTGGGGAGGCTTTGTCTCCAGGCTGGATAGCCAGTACCAGAGAAAGGACCCTTGGGTTTAAGAAACAATCTTAGACTCCATGGTTGGGTATCACTGTGATTCACCTTCTACCCTGCTTCCCTAACCTGTGCCTTCCCTAACCTGTGCCTTGCCTACCCTGTGCCTTTCCTAACCTGTGCCTTCCCCAACCTGTGTCTCCTCTAACCTGTGCCTTCCCTAACCTGTGACTTCCCTAACCTGTGCCTTCCCTATCCTGTGTCTCCTCTAACCTGTGCCTTCCCTAACTTGTGCCTTCCCTTACCTGTGCCTTCCCTAACCTGTGCCTTCCCTAACTTGTGCCTTCCCTTACCTGTGCCTTCCCTTACCTATGCCTTCCTTAACCTGTGTCTCCTCTAACCTGTGCCTTCCCTAACCTGTGCCTTCCCTTACCTGTGCCTTCCCTAACCTGTGTCTCGTCTAACCTCCTCAGTAATTTCTATTGTTACTGTTTGGTATGTCATGCTCTGAGCCGATGCTTACTCACTGCAGCCTCTCCAGCACTGACTACCTTCTCTTTGCTTGGGAATCGCTCGTCCTTTACTATCAGCTGCATTTCCTGGAGGTGTACGAAACATGGGGAGTTATGGCAAATGCTCTCAGTATATCCAGACTACATTAAATAATCTCTGTGAGATAGCTATTGCTTTTTTGGTTCCTGAAATGATATTTTGCACTTGAAGAACTAAGTGACGCTGGCAGTGGATAGTGGATGCCATAGCTGGATCACAGAGTATTGTTTTTTAGGACACCATCAAGTGATAACTTATTGTTTTATAGAGTAGGAAGTTTAGCAATGAGATCCTCATAGTTTCACTGCCCCCCCCCAAAAAAAACCAACAAAACAAAACAAAAAAATCCCACACCATCAGTAGGCTATGGATAGGAAGCACTTAGTATCAATTACACGCCCAGCAATGAGCTGGGAGGCATGCCTCCCGGCTTCCTCTTAACTCCCCTTGAACTTGGTAGCATAATGTTAGCTTCACCAGGCTTCCTTTAAGGGCCCTAAAATCCTCTGCTATTCTCCTATCTTGTCTTCTAGCGGAATAACAAATTTGCCTTACTCCTCATATTCTCTGATAATGTACTTATATATTTTACAAAATTGATTGTAGTATTTCTGTGTGTGTGTGTGTGTGTGTGTGAGTGTGTGTGTGTGTGTGTTCGTGTATCTGTGTATCTGTGTGTCTGTGTGTCTGTTTTGTATTATATATTGCCATATATATTTTTCCAGGACAGTGTTTCTCTGTGTAGCCCTAGCTGTCCTGGAACTCATTTTGTGGACCAGGCTGGCCTTGAATTCAGAAATCTGCCTGCCTCTGCCTCTGAGTTCTGGGATTAAAGATGTGTGCCACCACCCAGCTACTCTTATAATTTAACATATATACCTAAATTTCAAATTTCCTAATAGACTTTAAGATTAGTCAATCTCTACATCCAAAAGCAATGTGCATACTTAATGAGTGTGTAATATGTCTTTGTCGTAATACTATTGCCGAGTTTTATACTTGTAGCTTATTTAATTTATTCATAAGGTTGCTATTTTCATTGTCCCTATAGCATATCCAATGCCTCTATAGACTCAATTACTTTTCCCTTTCTTATTTTTCTTATCTTTACTTCTGTCCTCTTTACTTCTACTAGTTCTCTTTTTTAGTGAAGTGCTTTAGATGGCTAAGTGGGTATAGAGAGATCTCTTCATGCTAACTTGATTTCAACATATACTTTCAAAAATCTTTTTATTGTCCTTCTGTGGCTTGATTATGTGCACATTTTGGGACCATTTATATTGAATAACTATTAACTACAAATTCTCCTGCTTTGGATGTTGGCAAACCTTCTGATATGCACTGCCTGTTGTTTATGTTTGGAATTTTTGCATTGTACGAGTACATTATCTCACACAGGTCTCCTTCACATCACATCCACACTGCACTGTGGATTGCTGTCTGGGTTCCTCAGTGTGCCCCATGTATCTAGGAATGAAGAGTGAGAATTCCAGTGTTTGGAATCCCTTGGATCAATTTTGACTGTGGGATTCCCTCCCAAAAGTTGTGGAAAGTAGAAACGTAAAAGACCTCCCAGCTCTCCAGTCACAGATGCTACAGGGGAGACTTAAGGGCATCAGCACGCAGCAGGCACGAAGGGTTTTGCAGCACCTTCCAGATATTCTCTTGAGAAGAAGATGAACATGCACTGAACAAACACTCTCTACAAAGAATCAGTCTCATATTTTAACTTTTGCAAGTTTTTCCACGACTTTTGGTTATGTGTTCTTAGATTTTCTCTACCTCCCTATTTAATTAGAAACTTCGTATTCAGCCAGAAAGACAGTAATAGCCTATGGATGATAGAACATTGGTTCCTGCTTCAGAGTAGTGTCCTCTTGGGCACTTCAGGCTACTGGACCCTGTAGTACTGGTCCACATGAAATTGCTGTGTTCTAAGCATCTCGAGACGCAGCAGAAAGCTTCCCGCGGTCTTGTTCTGTCCTTCTAAAGGCTGGGCGGGATTCCACATCCCTAAAGAAGGATTCACTTCCCTGCGCAATGCCCACAGAGCTTGTTCCCTGTTAGTTTCCACACTGAAAAGTCAAGTCGGCTGTGTCTGATGAGACATCACTGTGTTCCTTTGTTCCTTTCCTAATGCTGTGAAGTCACACCATTACCAAGGCAGATAATAAACAAAAACCATTAGTATGGGCCTTGCAGTTCTAGGGTGTTAAAGCCCATGACCGCCGTGGCAAGCAGTATGGTAGCAGGCAGGTAGGTGTAGAAATAGCTGAGAGCTCACATCCCAATCCACAAGCAGGAGGCAGAGAGAGCTAACTAGGCATGCTATGGGCTTTTGAAACCTCAAAGCAGGTGCACAGTGATACACCTCTTCTAACAAGGCAATATCTCATAACCCTTCCCAAACAGTTCCACCAACTGGGGACTAAGGATTCAAAATACGAGCCTATGGGGGCCATTCTTATTTAAACCACCACACTGTGGAATCTCTTATTTTTCTGTTGCGGTTGCATCTTTAAACCATGATGGATAAGCTTGGCCTGGTGTTAATATGAAAGTATTTTTTCTTCCTTTTAAAACACTCAACGTTTTAAAGTTAACATACAAAGCAATGAGTTTCATTACAGCGTTTTCATATATAAAGTCTTTATACTTTATTTGGTTCCGTTCTTTTCCCTCTGCCCCTCCCTGTCTCTTCTTTCTTTCTCTCGCTTGTTCCCCTGTATCCTAAAATACCCTCCCACTTATCTTTTCAAGCCACACATGTTCCATCATCCTATTGTTTTGGAGATTTTCAGTTTTTTTTCAAGATGAAAAACAACTGCTCCTTCTATACAAAGGTTTTAGCTTTAGCTTCCTATGATGGTCTAAGTCTTGAGGGTCAATACCTTCTAAGCATTAGCAATGGAACTGTTGTTCCTGTAGCTTTTAACGAGGCTTGGGATGGGTCTAATCCCCTCAGGAACAGTTCAGCTTCCATGAACTTCTCTCTAAATTTCTAGCATAGGAATTCCACCACCACCCCCTGTTTTGTAGTTGACACAAGCATTTAAAAAATGTTCTATCCAGAAATTGCTAGAATTTTTAAAATAATAAAACATTTTTAAAACGCATGACCAAACAAAGCAGGAGTAATGTCCATGTTTTCTTAATCTGGCCCCCCTGACCTAGAAGAGCAGAGTTTATGTCTATGAAGTAAGAGGGCTGTGTTTAATGACTCCCAGAGTCCCTTCAAGTACTCTGGTGTTCTGGGTGGCTGCATCTAGGCACATCATGTTTATATATAAATATTGCTGCCAACACTTAGACACATGTGCTAGCCTGGTGGTTATTTATCACTGAAGGAGGACCATTAGGAGGAACTTAAGCCAGCACATATTGAAGATTTGGCAATAGAAAGGGATAAAGTGTGGCCAATATGTTGCACGTAATGATTAGATTCATCATGTTGACCAGGGTTAATTAATCCAAAAACTCACTCTACATTACATATTGACTACAATGGAACTATTCATTTTGGGGGACACAAAAGAAAAATGTGTATTAATGCAAAACTAACCAGACTTGATACCTCAGTTCTCATAAAAGGGTAGTCTGGGAACTGTTTTGAGCAGAAATCTCAGCTTCCTCTTCTGCCCATATTTCCAGCTAAGTTAATCTTTTGGTTCACCCACCATGTATTAATCCATGCATTGGATTTTGTGCTAGTGGCACCAGATTACATTACACAGTCAAAACTCACTGGCCACAAAACCTCCAGGTGTGTGGACAGGTTGTTGGCAGAAATAAAGGTTGAGTGAGACAAAAAGGGACTGTAGAAAAGAGGGATGTCAACTGATTAAGATGAGTCCAGAGATATACACAGCTGAAGTTCAGCTCTAACCTGAATTCTGAATGTGATGTTGGCAAGATGCCACTAAGCGTATGACTAGTCCACACGGCAATTGGAGGGCTGGGGGAAACTGGAGCTTAGGGGCACAGAGACATTGAGCTCAGAAGGTTTTGTGAAAACTAATTTTTTAGTTTTGTCCCATGGATGGTGGAGAAGGAAGTCATCAATTCTAGGTCAAGAGGTGACATCATTAGGTACAAAGGTCACTTCACCTCCAGTATAAGGGGTGAGGATACAGATGCAAATTTAAAGGCATCTGATGGGGTAAGTGGTTATGTCATGGCTGAGAGTGATGACATGGAAAGGGGAAGAAATAAACAGGTTTTTAGATATAGGTTTTGAGAGGAAAAAAACTTTTTTTTTTTTTGTTTTTGCCTGAATCACTGTATTAATGGTGGTTCCATTGATGATTCCGTTAGCAGTCTTAGTGTCCAGTGATTGACCGATTGGTAAGTATCATTGAGTGAGAAGAGCACAAGGCTGGAGAGAAGAGTGTAGCTATGCACATCAGCAAGTTTCTATGTGACACTGGAGGAGAAACTGCTGCTCTGTCCTCGTGTCTTCCTCTATATGGTGAGGAGCCAATCTGGAGAATTCCTAAAGCTTACCCAATCAAGTAGGGGAAATGGCAATGTGGTCAGAATGTCTCCAGGCCCCAGAGTATCTTCCAAATAATAGAAACCTCTGTAGGGGAGTTACTCTGTGGTTACAGGATATATGGGGCTGAGGCAGGCACACAGAAGTCTCCCATTTCAGATTCATTCAGGACAACATGAGTTAGCATTTCAGAGACCGCCTTGCTGGACAGCTAATAGTGATCTGTCAAAGGGTTTCCGTCACATTTCACCCAGTTCCTTAGCTCTTCACGGAGAGAGATATGGAGGCTGGTTTCTCAAAACCAGCATCAGCATGGAATGGGATCGGCTGCAAGAGAACCACAGATGAAAACGGAGAACGCCACAAAGCTTTATTTTCAGGACAGTACAGAGAGGCAAGAATCTGTTTTTCATTATGGATGAAAATGTTTTCCTAGATGGTAGGCAGACGTAAGGGTAGTATTCTAGAATGAGAGGTTAGTGTCTCCAGTGTCCACTGTCTTGGTGAGACCACAAACAAGGGATCTCGTTTGAGAGCTGTCATGTGTAAAACCTCAGACTCTGGAATCAGACAGGCATGAGTTCAAACTATGATACTATGATTGTCTAGCTGTAGAACTCTGGAGAAGTTATTTCATTAGTGAGTTTCAGTTTTCCCATTTCAAAATCAAGACAATAACTACAATACCTTTCCATGAATGTCTTCTATTAAAGAAGAGACTCTGAATAAAGAGATTAACAGCATGTTAGACAAATTATGCTGTAGCTGACCATGACTGAGATTTGGGCCACCAAACAGTGAAGGCAAAATCCCTTGTGTAATGATATGAACGGAAGCTACTTGACAGATGGACAGAAACATTCAGAGACTATGACTATAGGCTTTAATGTGCTAAGAGCTACAGTGGGGAGGGGTGTACTCGGAGATGGGGTTCAACCACCAGAAAGCATTCTTAAAGTCAGTGTGGTGGCTTACATCTGTAATCTCAACACTGGGGGGTGTAGGCAGAAGGGTCATCTTGGCTTTGAGTTTGGTCTGGGCTTTACAGTGAGTTCTAGACCAGGCTGGGCTATGGATGGAGACCATGACTTCATGTTCCCACTTGGAAAGAGATATGATCTCCCTCCTGAACTCTGTATACCACCATCAATGATTAGTTCATGTCATTTCTCTTTCTTCGTTTTCGTCTCTGGGAGACAGGGCTCATGTTAGCCTTCAAATTTATTCTGAAAATCAAAGGGAATGAAAACTTAACAAATGAGTGTTAGGAACTGAGTGGGACTTTTCTTGATTTTTTTCACTGTTGCTATAAAAAATATGAAGATAAGAATAAAGAATTTTTTTCTGCCACCCACATTTGCATTTTAAGGGAGGACTAGCCTAATTCTGCAGACAGCACTTTCCCAAGTGCTTTCCCAAGTCCGACTAAGAAAACTGTCCTTTCCTCCCCAGTTCTACGGGAGAAGATCATGTGTTTTCTGTTTTTGAAGTTCAGGGGCAAAAATCCCAAGAGAATACTCATAGAGAATAGAGATGCTCATATTTGGTCTCCTCTCTAATCTGGGAACTTATTCTCTTGAAGTTGTTTAAACTGGCAGTCATCATCATCACCCCTTTCCCAGGCAGTGTAGAAATGAAAGAGAGGTGATAGGGCTTGTTGCCAAAGCATGATAAAGACGGTTGGCTTTTCCTGCATCAGTGAGTGGATTGGCTAGCTCTCTTATGTTGGTACCCTTGAAGCAGGAGACATAGTAAGAGATAGCCTAAAGCAAGAGACTGCCAGGATGCCCTCAGAATAGAGTTGATGGGAAAAGAAGTGGTCGGATGCAAACCAGTAATCTCAAGTTAGGATCCTGGTTGAAGATGGCCACAACAGAGTCCTTTGAAGAACCCAAAAAGGCACCCCCTGAAAAAGCCACAACTTGAGAGTGGTTTTGGCATACCAGAGAGATCAGGTGGCTGGTCAGTTGTTACAGATACACCCCAAGCCAGACTAGAGAAGTATCAGACTCCCCTAAGTAGGTGAGAGAAAACAACAAATCCTGTCCTTTGTCTCCCAGGCCATTGCAATCTGAGATGAGGAGTCCCAGAGGAAAAGGATGGTGAAGGGGGAGTGGACAAGATCATGCCATTTCTCCTGTTTCTTGCCTAGTTTGGCCTCTGTATCAGTCAGGATATAGAAGGAAACAGTGGCACACACTGACTAGGTATTGTAATGTGCTCTGTAGGTTCAGAATATATGAGACCTGAGAAGGAATGGAATAGGACTTCTGACAGCTGGTAGCTATGGCCATGACCATACCAAGAAGTTTAGGGAGGGAACACCATCAGCAGTTCTCCAACAGGGAACACTGGGAAGTTCTCCAACAGGAGGAATCGGGTCAGGGAAGAGACGTAACCTTCTCTTCTGGAAGGGGGTTGAGGTAAGAACTAGACTTCATAGCCCTCCCAGTGGTAGAAATAAAGCAGAAGAAAACTTGTCCATGTTTCCTGTTCAAGTTACCTTCCGTGGTGGAGGAGAAGCAGAAGGAGTGTGAGTCCCAGGGTGGATGGAGAACGTCCAACATTGACCTCTTCTGCCAGCCTCTTGGATTAGCTAGGTTTCATTGACCTGCTCTGTGTCCAGCAAAGCTTAGCCCCTGAGGATGGAAGGATAGTCCAAAGACCTGAGTGGTGATAACAAGGAGACCCAAGGTTTGAGGGCTTGAGACTGGTGAATTTAAAGTACTTCTCATCTTTATTATCATTAAAGCAAACTAAATATGTTGAAAGTTAGCTTAAGGAAATACAAGTACAGTTAGGGATACACCTGCTGTTCTGTCTTATCATCTCTGGTGATGTGAAAAGAGACAAGGATATTCCTTCCAGGAGTTAGCATGTTGGCATCCCTTCTGGGCTCCAGCCAACAGTTACCTAGCAACAGCCAGGTAGGCCTGGCTTGCTATGAAAAAAAAAATGTTTTGCCTCTCTTCTCTCTTTGACCCTTCTCCCCACTCCCTCCCTCCCTGTGTGTGTGTATGTGTGTGTGTGTGTGTGCACATGTCTTTCCCTGTCCCTCCTCTTTCTCTGCCTCTATTCTCTTTTCAACCACCCCCTTCCCGTGCCCCCAAATAAATTTAATTCTATACTAGACTCACCATATGGCTGGTACCTCAACATGAGCCTGCTGAGACAACCCTTCCACCACACCATACTGCACTTTACAAAACATATCACCATGACTTCGCCTTTCCCCTGAGATAGTGTGGCCATGGGGGGGGGGGGGGCTTCCCTTCATGTTCCTGCTTTCAAGTGCATTCACTATTTAATTGCTAACGCAATTTCTCCTAGAAGGCTGGCTACCTTGTAGGAAGCACATTCTGTACTCTGTCCCCTTCATAGCTCAGGATAAGTTCATGGTTTTCTTACATAAGGTTTAGTTTTGGGATTCAGGAAAGCAAACCTTTCTTATTTTCAGAAAGGGGATGGCTTTGGTGTTCTCTTCCTCTCCCACTCAGAGGCTTCTGGGAGAATTCCTGTGCTTTTCATGAGACTGCAGCACCTAGATTCAGATAACATAGGTGCTTGATGTCATTAGCTGAGTAGCAGAAAATAGTAAAATCATATTCTGTGTCCTCAGCTGCTCTTTAGTATCTATGGGATATTGCAATGAGGCAACATACTGTGTGTTTCTTCAGAGGCCACCAGAGAGCTTTCCTGAGCCCGGACAAGTTGTCCTAGACTGGATCCAATGCAGACCAACCTGAGCCAGCGAGATGTTCACAAGGTGGCTTGTGTAGGCCAGGCTCACCCAAACTATTCTGGACAGACTGCTCTTAGCACCTGAGAGAGTTCCTAGGGACCTGAGGGGGAGTAAGATCTTTGACTTATTCAACAGCATTCCTACAAATGATGGTATCTCTCAGACACAAAAGTCTATGAAGAATCCCACAGACCAACTGGCCAGACGCAAGGTTCAAAATCACTTTGAGACAAAAGCCAGATTCACTTACATAATGTGTTTCAGACCTTTAATACCAATCCCATGCCACCTGTGTGGAATCCTCCATTACCTCATACTGCACTGGGCAATGCCTTAGGTTGATAGATCAGCCAGCCCATTTCTGGAGTAAATCCCCTAAAGCTGGAACTTAGCTTCTATAATATGAGCTCGTAACTCTCTGCTGTCATTCTTGCTGCTACTGGTGGTACCAGAACTCCTTCCAGCTCTGCTATTATCCAAAGAAAAAGGCTCATTACTAAAGGACCAGTCAGTTCAGAAGGGAATCTAAGCCTCCCCTGGATGCTGTAGATGTTACTGCAGAACCTGATGATTTTGAAATAAACTATGTGCTTTTTTTCCCTACAAGTACTAAATTGTGGTTCCTGAAGTCCAGTGGCTTGAAGTACTGAGATGTTCTTGTTACCTTTCCCATAGATTTTGGACCTTTGGATGCCTCTTTTCTTTCTGGAAGCACAGAAGATCACATTGTTCCATATGCCAGCTTGTAAATACCAAGGGATTAAACTGCATTTCCATGTTAGGTTGGCCAACATACTAATATCTCTTCTGACGGCCTTTTTTTGTTTGTTTTTGTTTGTTTCCACTTCTCTGCAGTTTGCAAGACCTAGATAATCCATTTTCATTTTAATTTTTCTCTCAGAGTCTGCTTCTGGGAAAAATCAAAGTAAAGTAAGTTTCACAGTCTGTGTCTGATAGTTGCCTAAACTTCACTCAGTTAAAGTTTAAATTAAATTAAAATGTAAAAAATGTTCACATAGCATGGAGAATAACAGTATAATTGGCCTGTAATTCTTTGTATAGAGAATTTACAAATCAGAATTGGCAAGGATCTTTCTAGCCCACGTCAGCCTCCCAGGCTGGGAAGCATTTTCATTGTTTCTGACACGGACCACTGCTCACTCCATCACCTCCGGATGGAGCACCTCACTACAACACGGTCCCCTGTAGCAGGCAGAGTTTGTTTGTGAGGTTGGAGGGCATCCTGGGAGATAAACCTCAAAAGTATCTGCTTCCCATTTAAAGTAAGTCTACAGAATTAAAATCCTCTTACTGCACAATTATGTGAGATCCACGGCACCAGATGTGGCCACCAGGATGCCCGTTTATATTCCTCATTGCCTCTTGTTCAGCTTGATGTCTCTGCATGGATGAAGAGCTTCTGTGTCTCCAAGGGAGCCATCAGCAGATGCCCCCTAAGCTTATGGTGCCGCCCGCATGCCCACATCCTTTTAGAAGCTCTATCGTCTCTTAGAATCCGGTCCCACTGGCCCACATTAGCTTCAAAGAATGTGGTAGAAGTCAGAAGTAGCCCTGCCTGGCGGGTGGAACGTGGCTTCTCTAAGACACAGAAGTGTGTGTGTTCAAGCTAGCAGAGCATCCTGAGATCAGCACAGTGGGCCAGACAGCCATTCAGGTCCTGGGAGTCTACTCAGGGGTTACTGACAGACAGGCAGCATCATGACATAACCTTGGCTAGCAGAGATCTAGGGTTGGAGGCTATGTGTGGGTCAGAGCAACAGCTGTATAAAAGCTGTGATTTCTCACCTGTGTCTGTGAAGGTAGAAAAGAGGTCTCTGGATGCCCTCTATAATTATGTTAACTGCAGAAACAATAATGGCGGAAACCACACCGCTTTAATGTGTCACATTCCTCATTTTATTGTAAAAGTAAATTTATCAATTTATTATATTGAATATATCTAGCATAAACAAATTACATTGATAAAGTTTACTAGGAAATGAAAGTCAAGACTGAGACTAATAAACATGAAGGTTAAGTTAGATTTTTGTTGATCCTTGCATCTCTCTCTAGACATATGTTTCTCAAGATCAAGTTTCTATATCAACTTTGTATTCTCAGCACCAGGCACAGGAGAGGTTATGAAGTAGACACTAGATAGAGTGATTGCTTAATGAATGTCAAATATAACTACTTGTGACCTGGGGACATACTGTAATGTTTTAGCATGCAAACATTTGTTGACAGACGACTTCATAGATAAACAATTGCACAATGCAGGGACTATGACAAGATTAGGAAATATATAAAAATGAGTTCTTCTAAATTTTCTTCTATTATAGAAAGAGAAGAGGGGCTGACCACCAAGATGAGAAGGCAATGGAGTTTCGGTTGTGGGGAGGGAGAGTCCATTGTGATGTAGCACAATTAAAGCTGCAAAACAGCAAATCAGAGAAAGGACAGAAACTCAGTTTCCCTCCAGGCCCCCAGGGCTACTGGTCATTGACACCAATCCACAACAGCAGAAACATTAAACAGAAAACAGAGAAGTCGAGCAAGTAGGTGACCGTCACTTTCTGAAGCTGGGAACTTGGGAAGAAGTGAGATTGTTTGTAACCCCCCCTCACTTGTCCAATTTCTTATTGAATCGTTCTTTCTTCCTAACAGGCAAACTGTCTGTAGTTTCCTAAACCTTAGCTCCAGGTCCATTGCTAACACTGACACAAATCTCATGCAAGCTAGAAAGAGAAGAAAGAGGAGATGGAGTGTCATTGAAGGAGGTAGGAGTCTGGAGTTTATCCCTCCTGCTGGCACTAATCCTCGTGGCCTTGGGGAGAAATCCTAGTACCTCTGGGGGCCTCAGTTACCTTTCTCAAAAACAAGGGCATTGTGGGTTTCAGTCTCTGAGGTATGATACCATGTGTCTCTTTAAGACTCTCCCAGTAACCTAGGGCAGAGAAAAATGTGAACTCTTAGGAATGCTATCCAAGAACCATCCAGAAGGTGAGCCAAGTTCATAAGGCGATTTAATCCTTAGAAGCAAGCTCCAGCCAATAGACAGACAGGCTGTGTGATTCCCATTGCAGTGTTTTCCTATTTTTCGTGCCAAGCCCGAAATGCTAAGTCATTGCTTTTGCTAGAAGGTTATTTTCTTATTGCATTCTGAGGATTTGAACAAATATTTTCATTTTGAGGAAAGCTTTGAGAACGTTTTCAAATTGCAGGGTTGACTTTCAGAACTCGAAGAAGAGCTTCCAGTGTCCAAAGAGAAGCTCTCATGCAGGTTTGGGCGACCGCGGAACAGAAAGGAGCCAATCAGCAGCTTCCCAGCTCAACCTCGACACGCCCTTCCTGCTGCACCGCCTTGGGCTCCGTGCTAAGCACGTGGGATCTGCGGTTTCTAGAGCTGTACTGACCAGAGAAGCAGATACTGACAGAGCAGTGATCTTCATGACTGGTGGCAGCAGACGCCTGCAAGTTGGCCACCTACATGGAAAAGTCTGGGACCCACTTTCTCCCTCAACTTCCGTCTACACAGATACCCTTCTGAAATTCCATTTCTGGGGCAATAACTCCTCCCTACAACCAGAGATGTTTTCTCTGTTGTCAGACCAGACCAAGGTTCCACAAATTAACAATAATGCTAGCTGACCACCCACGAGCCAGCAGAGAACAATCAGCTTTCTCTCTCTCTCTCTCTCTCTCTCTCTCTCTCTCTCTCTCTCTCTC
>NC_034595.1:56540779-56543343 GCF_900095145.1 Mus pahari
AGTTCCACACCCCCAACCACCAACATCACCACATACATGCTATTGATATTGATCGCTTTTGAAGCAATTGACTGCCAATTATCCTCTCAAAGCAGTTCTCTCTCTCTCTCTCTCTCTCTCTCTCTCTCTCTCTCTCTCTCTCTCTCTCTCTCTGATGGCTCTTGTTTGTATCATGTTGAGAAGGACGCTAACCAGGACAGGGGCCTCCGCCCTTTCTTCCTCTGCTCTGCTGCTGCTGGCTTGGCCATTTGTGCTTCTCACACACGTTTCCACAGTGTGCAGTCCGAACAAGAGGTCCAAATGAGGCCGTGTCATCACAGAGAGCAATCTCCAAACTTTGAACTGAGATAAAACTCTCCCTTTTTAAAGTTAATTGCCCAAGGAAAGTTGACCAACACGTTGTAGCAGAATAAAATTGGCCTTGTCATTGGCCAAAATACATTAAAATTGCATTTTTTTTTTTTTGCCTCTCTAGGTAGAAATAGCACCCGTATTTCTTTGGGGTGCACACCACACAATTCCTCAGTCTTTACAGAGGCTTCTTTTCCACTTTTTTTTCCAGTAGTGTAAACACTTACTGACTTAACTATTTACTCATGTCTATGTTGATCTTGGTTTTGTCTGCTGGCCTCCTCCAGCTGGAGGAGAAATGTTACAAACACGGTCTTTGTTCAGTGATATATCTCAAGCACCTAAAACACTGGTCACATCCAGTCGATATTTAATAAATGCTTGTTGCATCAACAAACAGGGCAAGAGGAAGCCGCTCACTGTCTTGCAGGTAAAGTGCTAGGAACTTACTGTCCTGTTGTGACTAAGCTGGAAGGTTGGCCTAAACAAAGGCTAAGAAGCACATTTATGAAGCAGATGAATAATGGCTACTGTGTTGTCTTTAATAATATTATCTGTTCTTATCCATTAGACCTTGAGTCTGGTGCAGGGATTTGGCCCAGATAAAATGAACAGAAAAACCACGAGATCGGTGTCTCTGGTTAAGGTTTAAATGAGCTCCCGGGACTGCATGCTGAATTTGGAGGACAAAGGGTCAGAGATAGCTCATGATTCCTTTCAGAAGAACCAACTGATCACTTCATTAACTTTCTTCAGGAGAAAGAGAACCACAGGAATAATACAGACATTTGGAGGAGCCTTCTCCAGTCATCCCTTCAGCTCCGAAGAAGAAAGACTCTTGCTGCCAGATCGCATTAGGCAACTGTGTGTGTTTCACAATCCATGGTGCCACGATCAAGGATTTGAAATATCCTTCAAGAATGTGTTTAAGTTTGTTTAAAACCCAATGTTTCCCTTGACCTCAGAAACCTCTCTCTCTCTCTCTTTTTTAAACTTTTCATGAAACGATGGATGCTGCTTTTGCTTGTAAAATTTGAAAAGCCTTCATTTCCCTTCCCCAGGCATTCGCATACGGCTTAAACTAATTCTAAGGGAGGTGAGTGGTTCTCAGCCTTCCTGACGCTGCACTGCTTTAATACAGATCCTCATGTTGTCCTCACAACGAAATCACTTTTGTTGCCGCTCTATGACTGTAATTTTGCTACTTTTATGAATCACAATGAAAGTATCTGTGCTTCTGTGTTTCTGACGGTCCTAGGTCTACCCCCTTCCCCCTCTAACCTTTTTCACCTGCCTAGTGTCGGAGGGTTAGAAGGGATCCTGGTGAAGAAAGGTGGTGGATATAAGAACCCAATAAAGTAGCTTTAAAAAAAAAAATCACAGTACAGAGAACTGCAAAGTAAAGGAAGTGAGTGAGCGGTAGGTAAAATAAAAGAAGGTTAAAACCACCAAAACGTAAGCTGTACGAGAGTGGGTTTACTTAACTGTATAGCACGTGAGAGGTATCTAAGTACAGTAAACACGTCACAAAGCCACCCAGGCTCCCTCTAAGACAGCAGGGGACTCTATGATTCTTTCAACATCTAGAACACATATATAAGGATATATATTCTTAACCATGGATATACCAAACTTTAATTAGCTGATGCTTTTGAGTTGACATTGAGGTCTTTTCTATCGAATTGTTTAACTTGGAACTTAAAAAGGGTAATTGGAATAATGCTTTAAAAATCAAAATGAATGTCAATGAATTCTTTGAATGATATATTATCACCCAACAAACATAGATGCCCCTCTTTCTCACCATATAGTAAACATCTTCTCTATGGATGTCCATTCTCCGTCTTTCCTCACACTTAGTTCAGAGCTACAAGCAATATACAGAAACACATAGAGTCTTTCTTCCGGTCATTATGATTTTTTTGTGTGTAGAGTGTTAGTTTTCATGGTCGTAGTCTTTTGTGAATGCAATAAGGTACTTTTGGACTTCCGTTGGTTAGAGAATAATTAATAATTCTGTCTCTCCTCCCCCACTTTTAGATATAAGAGATATAATGCATCACTTGTCTCATTTAAGTAGTGACTTAACAATGAAAAAAAGTTGCTAATCAGTCACTCAAACACATTGTTCTGTTCTTTTTTTTTTTTTTTTTTTTTTTTTTGTTTGGTTTTTTTTTTTAATAGTTTTGTTTACTACAGTATAGAGGCATGGA
>NC_034595.1:56543374-56596236 GCF_900095145.1 Mus pahari
TTTTTTTTGGTTTTTCCGAGACAGGGTTTCTCTGTATAGCCCTGGCTGTCTTGGAACTCACTTTGTAGACCAGGCTGGCCTCGAACTCAGAAATTCGCCTGCCTCTGCCTCCCAAGTGCTGGCTGTTCTTAACATGAATCTAAACATCACATAACATTTTATAAATTTGAACAAATATTATAGTCAATTAGAACGATGATCTTTCTGTTTTGAAACATGGTGAGATAAACTTAGTTTCAGGTCAGGTACCAAACAACCTCTCACAAGAACTTGATAGCATCATTTTCTTATTTTCTATTTCTTCATACACTCTCAGACCGTGCTGCCTGTGGCGGGGTGGGAGGGGATCTGCATCGATGTTGATGTGTGAGCTCTGCAGCAACCTCACTTACATTATCTCATAAGTAGCTGTGTGTTGGAATGAGATGGTGACTCGGGTGCTGTTCCCTTTCTCTTTAAACCACAATTAAAATAGTCGGTGGAATTTTAAAGGGATTAAAAATGTGTCTTGAAGCCAAAAGAAAAAGGGATACCATTCATAGTCTAGTTATCTCCAAGAGCTCTGGAATTGGACTGAAGAAATGATGATTCAAACCCATGCTTGCTGATAAAGATGCCCACTTTCAGAGCAGCAGGTGAAAGGAATTCCTGAAAAATGGCAGCAACAGCCCCACAGAGATGAAAAGTAAGGCTATGCGGAACACTCGCAGAGCAGGGTCAGGCTGTTTGTTATCCCCTTTGAGGTTCTGAGTCTATGGCAGAGATCAGCAAGCTTTATAGAAAGAGGACCAGCTAGTAAATATTTTCAGCTCTGCTGAACATGTGGTGTCTCATGACTACTTACCTCGGACATCATACCATGAAACCACTCCATATCTTAATGAACAAGCATGGCTGTGCTCCAATAAAACTTTATGGACACTGAGGTTTGAATTTTATGTAATTGTCATGTATCCATAAAATATTGTTCCTTTTATTCTTTTCCCAGCCATTAAAATGTTTTCTTAGCTCACTGGCCTTTCAAAATTGGGTGGCAGACAAAGCTTGGCTGACCTGTGGTAGCTTGCTAAGCAATAACATCAGAAGGAAGCTCTGGTTAGGGTCCTAGAGCATATGGGATAACTCAGAAGCACTGAGAAGGCATGGCAAGCATGAGCACCAGGAAGGCGGCCAGTGGAAGATGTACGATTTGCCTGCTGTGAAAACCCAGCCAAACACATTGCTGGAAAAGGACTATTATGCAATTACTCAGCAAACACACTGGCCCTCTCACACACACATATATAACATTCACAGACACATGCACACACACCCCCAAATGTCACAAGTAATGTTTGTTTGGCAAAGCACTCTGTTCAGGAGAAAAAGAGTCAAGAGAATTGTACAAATTATGCATTCAAATGATCCAAATAAACATTCAATATGTATACAAAAAGAAATACCCATACATTTATTTTAAAAAATACTCAAAATCCTTATAAATAAGGTACATTAAAACAAACTAGTGTAATATATATATATATATATATATATATATATATATATATATATGTGTGTGTGTGTAATATATATAATATATAGTGTAATATTATATATTACACACACACACACACACACACACACACATATATATATATATTTGATAAAATCCCAGGGCAGCAGTATCTGAAAAAGCTAAAAGAAATGTGGTTACTCTCATCCTGTTAGCAACGGTGTATTGTAAAATCACCCTTCAGCAAGTCATTCTACCGAGAGGAGTTTACCCTGTAGAATCAAACAAGGCTACAACACAAAGATTTATGTGTAAGGAAATTGATGCTTTAGATATTCCTCATTGTAGAAAAACATTTGCGTCAATCCTGGTCCCTAGTAGAGGATTTGGGTAAGTACGGAATATCCATACGTAGAATTCTGTATGGCTAATAAAATGTTTATAGGTTTTGTTTTGACATGAAAATCTGCTTATAATTCATTTTAAGTGAAACAAGCAGGTTCTAAAGCAGTGCCTCCAATGTGACCTCCACACTGAAAGGAGTTTGTAGTCCGTGTGTGTGGTGTGTGGTGCGTAAGAGAGTCGTGCATATGCTTATGGAAATAGGAAAGAGACTTGCGTGGACACGCACTGATGATTTAGTATTGGTGTTCTCCATGTGTGCAGCCATCTTGTTTATAGATCCCTGGAGGGAGTTTGCTTTGCATTTTATGGAATGGGATCACTGGGCAGGAGTCCTTCTGACTTGCTCAGATGTTTTCAAGGGCAGCCAGTGTTGCTGGTCTGTGGTATTCCCCTGTAGGAATATACCCCACACTGTTCCAACCAGCACGCCCCTAACGCACATGTGCAGAAGTTTTCCTAAATGATTTCTTTAGGATGAAATCAATAAGCTGTGAGGACTAAGCATTTTTAACTTTATTATTTAATGCCAAAATTCATAGCCTACCAATAATATGATATGCATTGTCCCAGAACTCTGACGAACCTTTGGCTATGATGCCATTGAATGTCATTCCTTTTCTTTTTAATCTTTGTCTAGAATGTTGATTATTTGTATTACTCCCGTAGATGGTATGGTCTTTGCATTTTAATTCACTCATTGGCTTGCTTCTACACCACTAATTATCTTCTCAAGTTGCATAAAATATCACTTCTAGCCACTAAAGGTTTAATTGTACTAGGTACACTCTATATTTTTATAAGTGGATTTTTATATTTTTCCTACATTCACTTTTTTTCTTTTGCTCAGATTTTAGCTACTTGTGATGTTTTGAAAACCTTTTAAATTACATTATCCAGACAGTGCACATTTCCAGTGGAGCTCTGATCCCTATTTTCCTTAGGTCTTTGTTTCCATATTCGCTTTGTATTCTTCCCTCTGTGCACATTTCAACCTTGGAACATCATCTGTGAGAGACATCGTGGGCACGGGTTGAGTTTTCATAGAGATTTGCATGGATACTGGGGTTTACTGAAACTTGGGACCACTTTAAATTATCTTTATGAAATGTTTTGTACTACAAAGTAACAAAAATGCAAAAACTATCCATATGGAGATGTCCTTCTGTTAACCCTGCCTGGAAAGGATTCCTTTCTGGTCCTTTGGTTTATGGATCAGGTCTTCAAAGTCAAGCTTCTGTTTTCATCTCTTAGTTTATTTGTTCTACCCCTGTCCACCAAGAATGTAATTTTCTGAGGGTCTAGCTTTGGATGTGGAGTTTCTGTTAGATTTATAAATGTATCTATATTTCAATCTAGTCAGCTTGGATTGCCTTGACAAAATGGCATGGCTACATTACTTTTCCTAGGTGGTATGCTTCTGATGCCCATTTCCTTCAGATACAGGAAATAAATATGAACCAATCAAACAATTTCATCCAAGACCATTCTAGCAATCCAATCAGCATATTGAAGTGATACCCATGAATATGGGTGACCCAGGCAGCTACATCACTCAAAAGTTTGCCTCACCATGGCTTCCAAGCCAGAAAATCTCCATCACTCACATTCTCTACAGAGTTTGCCAAGGCTACATCATCAATGGAGACCACTCCTCCCTCTCCCCACCAACAATTAGTTACTGCTTATAGTGAGTCTCAAAGGTTTCCCATGTAGCCTGGGCCTCTTGTGAGTTTCACCAGGCTGTCTTTCCTCTGGAGGGAATGTTTCAACCCAGAGGAAACCACTATGCAAGTACCATAAACCAGGTGGCTTAGAAGCGTATGTGTCATCACACACATCTGAATGCTGGAGGCTGAAATCTGGCTGCCAATAGGGTTGGTTTCCACGAATCTTTCTGTTGGATTTAAAATGGTCTTCTTACTATATTTGAGAGAGTGTTAGAAAAAAAGAAAGAAAGAAAGTCTCTCTCTTCTCATTTTATTAGACTGGGTATTCCCACTTATAACCTCAATCAGACTTAATTATCGTTTTAAAAATCACTATCTCTACACATTCTAAAAATCGTATTGTGGCTTATGAATTTAATGTATTAATTTGGAAAAGGAGGGTATGATTTACTCCCTAGAACACACTAACTCTAATTCCTCACTCTAATACATCCCATGACAATCAAAACAGAAATCTGAAGTCTCCACAATGATACAGAGTGACTCACCCGGAATGATAGCTGCCACTCGGTGCATGCCCCCGGCTTCTTCCTTCCCTCCATGTTATGTCACCTCAAAGTTTGATGTCCTATCAGAAACCAATTACAATTTAGATTATAATTTTCCCGAAGTTCGTTGTTTTTCATTAATTAGATGCTCAAGAAGAGCAGAAATGGGCAGTAAACAGATTCAGCTAAATAGAAATAAAATCTGCTATTGCTGAATAACAAAGTCGTTGGTATGGGAAGTGAAAACAACCTCATTTAGCCACAAAAATATTATCTGGGAATAAATTTAACCAATGAAATTAAAGATGTTTCAGCATGTTAACTTTCTTTCCATCCTCTCTTTAAGTTTCATTCCTTTGATGTACTACATATTGATAGCATGTGTTACAGTACCTTACTGAGTTAGTGGAATAGTGACTTTCCCCAAGAATTGTTGGCAATTATTTTTAAAATACACGGGGATGGGAGTGTAGTAGTTAAGAGCTCTTCTTGCAGAGGACCTGAGTTGAGTTCCCAGCACTCACATGGAGTTACAACTGTAACTCCAGGAGTTTAGGTGCCCTCTTCTGGCCTCTGAGGGTACTGCACACACACACTTAGGCAAAATACTCATACACATACATTAACATAAACAAATTCTTTTTTTTTTTTTTTAAGAGTACAAGAGACTAATGCTGTGAAGTATATGGTTTCTATGCTTCGTGCGCTCTGTGTGTGAATGCTGGCCCATTTTAACGGATCCAGAGGCACTAGTGAGTTCTTCACTGCTGTACCGAGGAAGTCCCAGGCTGTGATGAGGTTTCCAGGACTGAGAAGCATGAGAGGTCAAAACTGCAAAGTGTGAATTTTTACCTCAACACGAAAATCAACCGGCACAAATAGCCTTCTACCACATAAAACAAGCTTTCTGGGAGCGGTTATGATGGCAATACTGGGATTCTCAGAAATCTTCAAGCTAAGCCCTGGACAGACATTAGTACAAATGAAGAATAGAGGGATTTATAAAGCCACTCTGATATGCTGTCACTCCACATTCCTAACAATGGCCTCATGCATTCACACCAGCATCACCATCAATAGCACTCCTGGTGCCAAGTACTCAGCAGTGCTGCCAGGCCCACTGCCCCTCTATAGCTCCCTACTGCCCACGTGTGTTCCTGGGCTGACTCTGGTCTATCTCCTGCCATAGCTCAAGGTCAGAAAGCAGGTGATACACCCTGCTATGGAGAATCCAGTTGAGGAAACTAGATTGCTGAACTCTTAATTATACGAAGAGACTGACACAATGAGTGTGTGATGAATTATTCATTTAGATTTTATACAAATATTCATTGAACTCTTTATTTTGGCAAAACAGCACTGTGTGTGGGGGTGTGATGCCCCAAGATAATTCAAAGAGTCCCCCCAGTGGTGAATCCTTAACTTCAATAAACTGTTCACACAAGACTGATAGCACAGAGTACCCTGGTGAGTACAGAGAAGCATCTTGGTGTTTTTAAGAGATAAGAAAGCACCTGCTTGATGCCTGGACTCTCAGATAGAGTCTCAAGATTATGTGGCAAGTAGTTAATGGATGGTATGAGAAAAATTCAACAGTTCCTTCCATCCTGCACAGTTGTTCCTACAATAGGACAATAAACAGTAACAATTGGGAAGCTTGATGGAACAAATGAATGAGACCCCAGGAAACATCCCCCATCTTCATTTAGTGCTTTTACAACAGCTTTCAGTAAGAGCCAGTTTCAACCAGATCTGACCTCTGCTGAAAAATTAAACAGTTATTTCTTCTTTCTGCTCAAGAGGATTTGTCTCACTCCATCTTCCAGGTTATTCTGAAATCATGGCTGTCACCACCATCTCTTTGTCTAGCTCACCAACAGGTGGCCGCTGTTGCCTATGGAGTCACCTCTCCCTCCCCTACTTCATGGTTCACTGGTTGTCTTCTTCCATACCCTCCATCCATTTCTCCTCCAAGCCTGTGGTAGTTTGAAAGAGAATGGCTCTCAGAGGTTCGTATATTTGAATGCTTGGTCAAAGTTTGTGGAACTGTCTGGGAAGGATTAGGAGGTGTGACCTTGTTGGAAGTGGTGGATCACTGGAGATGGGTTTTGAGGTTTCAAAAAGCCCACCGTATTCCCTGTTAGCTGTTTCTGCTTTAAGCTTGTGTCTCAAGCTTGACTGTTATTTTTAAGAATAGAGGCAGGAGCTAGAGGCCTGGCAGTAGTTAACACCATTTGCCGTTCTTACAAACAGATGTCTAGGTTCCTCTCCAGATTTTTTTTGTTGTTCTATGTTCCTATTTAGATGCTCTGAACTACTGTAGTTTCTCAAATTCATGAAGCAGTATCTACCTTTTCATCTAACTGTCCTCGGCCTATGCAGTTCTTCTCAGCTTTGACCGACAAGTGCCCATTCTTCCTGTGAGACCCAGCCTGAATGTCTTTCCTCTGTATCTAAGCCAGTTCTCCGAGGACAGTTGGTCATTCTCTCTGTACTACCATGTGTTTATTGACACAGGCTCCATTAGAGAGTGCTGACACCGAGACTACATCACTTCCACCTGTCAGTGTAATACAGTTCCAAAAAAAAAGGAAAAAAAAAAAAAGGACCAGGTGCTTTCTGTTGTTGAATAGATTGATGTTGAATTGATTGTCAGAGTGAAGAGTGTGGAATAAATGAAGGTATTTGTTTTTATTTTCCATCTCACATCCAATCTGTCAAGAAGTCTACTGGCTCAGATGCCAAAATAGCTCCAGGACCCGATTACTCCTCACCAACTTTACTGCTGGCAGTCTGGCTCAAGACATCCAGCTAGCCAAGATCTTACTAATAACTTCCTGAGAATCCTCATGCATTGCCTCTTTTTTTTTTTTTTTTTTTTTGGTTTTTCGAGGCAGGGTTTCTCTGTGTAGCCCTGGCTGTCCTGGAACTCACTCTGTAGACCAGACTGGCTTCGAACTCAGAAATCTGCCTGTCTCTGCCTCCCAAGCACTGGGATTAAAGGCATGCACCACCACACCTGGCTATGCATTGCCTCTTGATAGTCTCCCAAGTCGGTTGATTACCAATGTGGATGATAGATTTATCCTTTTAAAAACAGGGACCAGCTAGCCTCCATCCTCAGGCTTGTATTCATGCTGGACAGATCCCCAATCCTTTCTATAGTTCCCAAAGCTGTGAACTACGCTCTACCATACCCAGCCCCTCTACCTTTCTAATCTTATCTTCCACCTTTGTACCCCTTTATCTACTCCACTCCGAGCACCCCAGCCTTCCTTTCCCTCAAATGTATCAGTCATGCTCCTGGCATGAGGCCTGCAGCCAGCAATTCTGGGTTTCAGGAATGCTGTTTAGCAGCCATGCCTGATCCTCACCTCCTAGTTTTTGCTCTAAAGCACCTCTCCATTAGAGTCTGTTTGGAATACAGTATCTAACGCTGCCCCCCCCCCCGGCCCCAGATCCATTTCTTTTGATCTTTAGTCCTTCCATACTGTGTAGTGTGATGATATGCTACAATGGTTGTTTACCTTCTACCTTTCTCTGATAGAATGAAATCTTTATAAGAACTTCATCTATTTGGCTTTTGGATACAGTCTAAGTGGGTTGGTACTGCCTGAGACCCACTAGATATTTGGCAAACTTTGTTTACATGAAGCAATGAATGTGTGACGAATATATAAATTCCTTAAGTGTCCTGATCTTATCAGCTTCATCAGCAAATCATACTATCAAATGTAGCACCTTTTAGCTCTCAGTAAACAGATGCACATGAACTGTCTTTCAGTGGGTCACACTCAGGAGGGCAAAAGCGTGGCAGCTAATAATCAGCCTAGTTTCCTTATACCTCTCCTCCAGTCTATAGCTCCAGAAGCCTTCCTGGGGCTATAATATAGAAATGGGATGTCACTGAGGCCTCTGTGGTTTTAGTGACCATGACCTGCACCATCATTCTCAGGCTGGGAGGGGACATGTGCATGCTTCAACTGACTCAGTGCTGGGATGGGGGTGACATGCTGACTATGAAGTTTTCAGGAAACTCACATGGCAGCTTCCCCAAAATAACCTTGCTGTTGTTCCTCTCTGTGCCAGGAACCCAGAACCCCAAATCTGGCGGAGCTTTGGCTCTTCTCAGTGGGCCCAGTGGGCTAGGTTATTTTTTTAGTTTTTCTTTTTTTCCCCTAACATCAAGTGCTGAAAAAATATGAAAATTTCCCATGAGAACCTGTTGTGTTTGCATTCTGGCAAGGCACAGAAAAGCCAAGACTGCATTTTGCAAATGCAGAAAATAGCTTTAGCTACATTCCTCTTATATTTTTTTATTTATTTATTTTATATTTCTTTTTTCTTTTTTAGCAGACTCTTGGGTAAGTTTCCAACTCACAAGCAGTCAATGGGATCTTATTTTTGATCAAAATATAATGTCTAACAGGTGGGCTATGTTGGAGTCAATCTCTGCCAGGTGGTACAAAGTCAGGAAAATGTTTGTAGACCTGTGTAGAAATGATCACAAGGCCTCCTGGAAGTACCAGGGATCAGACTGTTCTTACAGAAAACTGCTTCCAAACTCCACCCACTGAAGGTAGGTATTTTCTAATTTGATTGGCTCAGCAAACCTGCTGCTCTAGAATCACTTTGAACTGACAAACTTCACAGAACAGGATTTGATACTGAGCAGACAGCACTGCCAGGATCATGCATGGATTATGTCTGGCAATTCTTTACCTACTTTAGTATATCATAGACCTACCATGCTGGAGAGAAGTGACAGGCACAAATAATCACTTGCAATGATTTAGAAATGAATAAATAAATTAGAATTTTCCTTTATTATAATAAAAGACCATCCCTGCTTAAAATAGATGTGATTCTTTTCACGACCTAGAAACAAGCGTTTCCCTTTTCTTGGTGTGAGGGAAACCAGCCATCTCCTTAACTGTAATAATTCCCTAGCCATCTGCATGGCTAATTTATGTTTGCTGCTTTTTTGCTCTAAATATCCTATTCTGCTTTATTATCTTATTGTATTTTCTAGAATCACACCTTTATTTACAGTATCATCTTCAATATATAAACTAGGCATACAATACAACAGTAAAAGTGAATAGGTCAGTGCTATTTTTTTTTTTTTAGTTTAATTTCAACAAGGAAAACCACAACAAAATATTTGCTATCAGAACTGAAAATGTATCTCGGACATATGCTTCGCTTGTCAAGTTTGAAAACATAATTCAATTTCCATAAGGATTTCCCAAGCATTCTACATGCAAGGCTGATGGGTAAAAGATGATAAGGCCAAGTCTGCATCGAGAGGCAGACACTCCCACTGGCAGCTGTAGCAAGATGCAGGGATGACACTGTTTACATGAAATAGCCGCGGTCAGCAAATCCACGGAGACAGAAAGCAAATTAATGGCTGGCCAGAGAGCAGTGGGAAACAGGGAGTGACTGATTAATGAATATGAAGTTTCCCTTTGGGTGATGAAAATCTTCAGAAACTAGACAGCAGCAATGATTGTACAACACTGTGAATAAACAAAATATAATCGTCGTAATGTTATATTATATACAATTTTTGTTAAAATATTATATAAAAATTTATTAGACAACGAATAATCAAATCCCTAGTGTTCTAAGGACAAATTATTCTTCTATTCATTCACTCAACCAATATTTACAGAGTCCTCATTATGCCCATTAGAGAGCTCAGCTAAGCACGCTCCTTCTCCCATATACTATTGTCTTGTAAGTTTAACTCCAGACAAAGGCTAAAAGGGAAATGAAATACACAATCAAGGAACTTGGCCTAATTGAACATTTGGATAAGGGTCAAGGATGACTGTTCCAAAGAAGAACCACTGGTCTGAGTTTTGAAAGATGACTAGAAGCAAGAAGACGGGAACTGGGCCAGAGGAAGACATCAGACATGGAGCTGCCAAGGAGAAGGTACGGTGTTTATAAAGGACAGATGTCAAAGACGGGGAAGAGACTTGCTGTCAGACTTGAATGGAAGGTAGGTTCCAAGCCATATTCAGAATCTGAAGGGTTGGGAGGCCTTGGAGGGTGAGGGGATGAAGAGGATAGGGCACAGAGAATGTGGGAGGCCATGACCACGGCATGCGAAGGACAGAGGAGCATACAGTCAGGGTAAACAGTGTGAAAGATGCTTAGGAAGTTCGTGATACAGAGGTTGGTGGTCCTTAAAACTGTGAAAGAGAGACTGAAGAAAGACAGGGAGCATTCCAGGGACAACTCTAGGAGACAAAGAAAGAAACTGCTGAAGAAAGGGCTTAATGGCTCAGGGTGCGTGGAGTCACACTAACTCAGATGTGACACCTTACCACAGTTTTATCTCAGCTACTCTCCCGTGAAGGTTTTCCTATGCGTTTCAGAATTGTAACTGATGATTAACAATAGACCTACGTTGAAATGAAAACTATATATTTTGCAACTCATTAAGGTCTATATTAACTCTCTAGGAAAAGATACAAATATACCTCTGTTTATTTGAGGCCAATATTTTGCCTTTCTGTTTTTGTTTTAACTACAGAGTGAAATGCCAATGACAAGGCAAAGAAAGCAACCATCGACTGAGCATTTGCTCTTAATGTGCAAAGCACTTACAATTCTACATTGTTTTATTTTTAAGTGACCTTATAGATACACCTATATTTCCCATTATTTAAAGAAAAGAAAAACATAACTATAATAAATGTGTATTTGGGAAAGGTGTATCTGGGTGTAGTGGGCCATATTTTAGTATTTTTAAATGATTTTGTGCATACATGTTACTGATTTGGAAGGAAAAATTTGCACTATGTATAAGATGCCAGCAGCAAGAGAAGTCAGGCTAGCAAGCAGGCCAATTACAGAATGCTTGGTTAATGCCATGCAGGCAAACCAATATCTTATCTTTTTGAAGCTTTCTGGAATATTGGGTTTAAATATATATTTAACACAAGTATGTTTGAAAATTAAAAATAGATTTTAAATAAGTAATGTTTGGAGTAAATTAGTAAGTTATTTACAAATAGTAATAGGTAGAAATGGCATCCCCAATCAGACCCCTGGTTATCTATTAATGTCATACTCATGAGGGTCAAGAGCTGCACTAATCTATGACTGTAAAGATAAGAATTTAAGTAACAGTTTAATAACACTTAGATGAACAGAAGTAGGTTTTCCTGTTAGTCTTACACCCTACCAACTCATAGGTTCTTGAATCAGTCAACAATACCCAATACAAGTTCTGTATTACAGAACAAGCCATAAATCCAATCAGAAAGTGATTGGATGCTCGCATAGCATGTGTGTTATTATTGCACTAATGGGCGTATCTTACCAGAGCAGTAGTTATCATAGTTCATGGGAGTAACAGGTAGGTAATATATTGTTGATTATTTTTCTCCCCAGTAGTATACACAAAATCTTCCTGCAGTACAAAAAAGGATGAGAATCCCAGGTCAGTACTGGCTTGGTTTCTCCATGTCCTATGACTCAATATGTAGTGTTTTCAGCAACGGGGTTTTACCACTGAGTTCTCTAAGGTAACTAGGATGATAGTAATAGCTTGTAATATTCTTGCTCTCTATGGAATCCCAATGATCAACAACTCAACTTGAAAACAGGTAACTCACATCTTGACTCTGGGAGTTTTGTATGATTCTTTAACAGTAGATGGAAATTAATACAGACACTCACAGCTAATCAGTGTGCGTATAACAAGAGACCAGGCAGTGCTTGGCCCTTAATTTGAATACTACATCACACCTTTCCACAAGTCACAGGGGTCATCACAGAGGAAGAGGGGGAGAGGTTGTAAAAGACCAAGACAGTGAAGGACTGCCGTGAAACAACACTTTGCAGAGAGGATGGCTTATCATACACATGAGTTCACAATAACTGTGAGTGCGTGTTCAAGACCTGCACGAGATCAAGTCAGGCAAACTCCCAGCATGGATGGGAGTTTCATGGAGCCCTACTCCTAGGTCAACAGTTATTGGCAATTGAAGGGGATTGCCACTTTCCTTCAGGGATGCAGACCTTGTTAGGTCCCCAGGCTTCTGCAAATGGCCCCACACCCTTGCACACATACTGGCACCACTAAGCACAGACAGAGAAGTTGGGAGAGAAAAGCAGAAGGGGTATAGGAAAGGAACTGGTCAGGGAAGAAAGGGTGGCTTTTATCAAAACAGACTACATGTGCATGGAATTCTCAAATAATAATTCAAAAAGCCAATAGAAAGTTTAAAGCATCACTCTCATTAAACTAATTAGATTCCCCAATTCTAGTTACGTATGTATCACTTTTGTGAATTTGTTGATGGGTGTTTGTACCAGTTACATCGGCATTTTTTCATGCTTTCTTTTAACATGCTTAATCATTTTAACCACATAAGTATGTTTTACAAGGACACATTATATATCTCTCACGGGGGGTGGGGGTATGATTAGCATGTCCATAAAGAATCACGAATGGCAAAAGACAACCACAAAATTACAAAGAAAGTAACATCACTAATGCATAGCTGCCTGCTGCTGGAGTTGGAGATGTTCTTGATGTATCCTCAACTCCAAAATGGGGTGGGGGTAGGGGTAGGGAGTGGAGGTTAGAAGGCTATTATGCAGCTTGGTGGTAAAGTACTTGCCTAATGAAGAAGGAGGATCCTGGGATTAATCCCTGTATTCAGACAGGTGTTAGAGACCAGTACCATACTGACAGATGAGCCAAGATAATTATTCATGGAATAGTAAAACAGTTCTCTCCCTCCATGACCTCTTGTTATCAATCACCCCAAGCCATTTGGCATTCTCCTGGCATCAAATACCCCCTGGCTGGGTATCTACTGAGCTACACATCTTGCTTCTACTAACCGAGACACATCCCCTGTGAAATTCCTCTACATACTGATTTAGCCAACATCTGCTCTCAAGATATCAAAGAGCATGTCCGTTACTGATACATCCTTTAAAGATGGATAAAGGTCAGCTGTGGCCACTGAGGCTTTTGGTGGACCAGAGTAGAAGAAGAAAGGATGAAACAGCCGAAGTCTCTGTGCTTTCAGTATTTTATGGGATTTATAAAAGATTTTCAAAGATTTATTTTTTAAAATTAAGCATTGCTTATTGGGAGGGCACCTCATGACCTCAACTGGAATCATAAAAGTTCAGCCATCCCCATAGAATCACCGTCCTGTCCTCAGGCCACCAAGATGTGCTCATCAAGATGGATCAAAGGGACAAGTGCAGGTGGTAGTCCCAAAAAGTGGAAGAGGGGAAAAAAAAATCCCTGCCTGTGGCTTGCAATGGAAGAGAAGCTACAAGGACTCAGAGGGAAGTGCAGAGGCGAGCACTGTTAAGCAGAGTTGAAAAACATTGTTTGCTATTCCACAAACCCCAGCAGAGCCCTGATCATCTTTGGAGTGGGAGATTTAAAAGGTCAAAAACCAGAGATGGAATTAAAGTCCTGAGCAGCTTTATGGGCCAAGCAATGATTCAAAGGATGAGCTGGCTAATTCCCATCACGAAGACGAACCAGGGGATTGAGGAGTATCTAACCTACGAGGATGTGCATTAACCCAGTCTGAATGACTTACTGTTACCATATTTGGGCTAACTTTGAGTGCAGGAGAAGAGTGAAAAATGAAGAAAAACAAGCTTACTCATAAAAAGGAATCATAGAACTTCATGTCCCAGCAAGTGGGTAAAAATGTTAACATTGCTTTTTTACGGCCTAATAAATGTCTTTCATAAAATTTGTTGAAAACATACTCCCTGATCTCTTTATTAGAAAGAATAACATATTATTGATCAAAAGGAGAAGTTGATCAGGAAAGAGGATTAAAAGGATGGCAAGGCTTGGAAAATATCGACTATCTTTTTAAACTTCATGGACCAGTAAAATAAGAATTTTATACATGTGATAGAAATAGATCCAGAGAAAAGAACTTGTCTGATGCTTTGAAGTTAAAAGATGCACACATCCAGACTTAAACTGTCTGAATGGGAACCTCTTCGACCCAACCCTCAAGACTTCTCTAACTCCCTGCAGGTGGCATGTGTTGGGACAATAGTAATGACCCATGCATGACTAATACCATATCTTAAATTTTTAGGAATTCACAGATTAACTGTGTGAGCAACACTTATGATGATGCTGTTCCCCATCTTTAGAACATTGCAAAACTTTATGGATGGTGACATGGCGCTCTGACCTCTTTTACAGATAGCTACATAAAGCTCAGGCAAGGTATCCCAGATGGCTGGACTAGCAGGCAGTGGCCTTGTTCACTCACTTCCCACCGCATGTTAATAAAATCTGACAGCACATGTCCAAGAAGAGTCTAAGTGATTTCCACCAAATGCCTTTTGTTGGGGTTCGTCTATAATACTGGAATAATTAGTTTTCAAAAGTAAATTGCTCTAAGGAAATTGTACTTTTCAAAGTAGAATTTAGACTGACCTTGTCTTTGTTGTCATGAATTCAAGCCAATTTGTAGATAATCACTGTATATAGTGAGAATCCCTCAGTTAAATATCTCATTCAGTGGCAAAAGTAGGAGGAATTTAGGAAACATAGCTTTTATATAGTCTTTGTCCCCACAGTGGTCACAGTGTCTCATGGCATGATCAGATCGCCATAGGAGAAGCAAACAATGAAAAGTGGAAAAGATAATTAAATATGGAACATATTAATTCTAAAATATTTGTTTGTCTATGAGGTATACAGATCCAGAGGAGAATGAGGATAATTCTCCTTAGTGAATCACTGTCTTCAGTCCTCCAAATGTGTTCATTTTAATGTGTCCAATGTGTGTGTGTGTGTGTGTGTGTGTGTGTGTGTGTGTGTGTGTGAATCCCTGCATGAGGTTGAAATTTCAGACTAGTACAGCCAGTGTCTTAGTTAGGGTTTCATTGCTGTGAAGATACACCATGACCAAGGCAACTGCTACAAAAGCAAGCATTTAAATGGGAATGGCTTACAGTTTCAGAGGCTTAGTTCATTATCATCATGGTGGAAAGCATGGCATCTTGCAGGCAGAAATGGTACTGGAGGAGCCGTGAGCTCTAAGTCTTTTTCTGAAGTCAGCCAGGAGTCTGTGTATATTTTCACACTGGGTATAACTTGAATATTTGAGACCTCAAAGCCCCACCTCCACAGTGACATACTTCCTCTAACAAAACCACACTTCCTCCAAGAAGGCCACACCTCCTAATAGAGCCACTCCCTATGGCCGAACATTCAAACACATACCTATTCACACCACCACAGCCAGCCAGCAGGCAGATGCACTAGAAATAGCAGCATCCTTCCTCTGGATCCATCTAACTCACAGACCAACAAACATTTTAGATTAATATGCTCCAGATTTAATTATGTTTTCCACATTTCATTGTTTGATTCTCTAATGTTTGCCAAAATTTTCAATATATTCTTTTGGAAATGCACGATGGTTTGATTAAGTGTCTCTCTATGACAGTGCTTCAAGGTCAGAAATAGGACGAAGGGGTGGAAGTTCTGGAAAGGCAGCCTCTTCACTGTTACAAACTAAGAACTATTGGAAGTATTAAGTACAGGCCAACAACAGACAGACACCAAAGTAGTAAGTTCCCTAAAACTGGTGGCTATTGCTTATGTATTAAATAAAGACCAGACTAAACAACACTCGTGCTTCCTGTGAACGCAGGGATTCTATAATTACAGAGAGCAACAACACCAACAAAAGAAACTGCAAATTTGCACGTCCAAGCTAGAAGGGAAAAGGTTTGTTTACAGCTCCCCAAGGCTGCCACATGGGACAGCACCAAGGAAAATACTTTGTGGTGAAATTTTCCAAGGCAAAGCGGACTGAGACATCCGTTAGTTAGCAGGTCTAAGTGTGAAAGGTCTCTGTGTCTTAGATTAGGGAGCCAATCACCAAAGAAGCTTGCTCAGGTAAAGTTCCACGTTTTTCTTAGAAAGGGCCCTATGGAAGGTGCGTAGAAAAGGTAATTTTCAAAGCACTCTTCCGGCTGGGCAGTGGTGGCGCACGCCAGTAATCCCAGCACTTGGGAGGCACAGAGGCAGGCAGATTTCTGAGTTCGAGGCCAGCCTGGTCTACAGAGTGAGTTCCAGGACAGCCAAGACCAAACTGAGAAACCCTGCCTCAAAACAAAAACAAAAACAAAATTCTCTTCCATAAAACAAATGCTGAAGACGAGGAAAGCCAAGAACCATTTCTAGCCCTCTGGAAGGTTGTGTAGCAGAAAAGTCAACAGCTGGTACATTTGGATGCCTGCACCATTTCTGGGAAACTGACCCCCACCCCCACCCCAGACACCAGAATACTATGGTAGACTCAGATATCTACAGGGATTTGTTCCTGATGATTAAAATAAAGTATAAGATAATGTCGGCAGAAGAACAGTTGATCACTTATCCTCTGCTCTGGGACATTGTTGGCTATTAGGATGTTAGCTTCTCCCTAAACCTCCCCCACCTGCATCTCTGACACTTAATCCCAAAAGAATAGAAAACTGTCTTCTGTATGGTTGTGAGAGCAGCCAGGAGTCACGGGGGGAGGGGGAGACAAGTGTGGAGTTGTTTCATTTCTTAGTAACTCTCCAAGTGGTTTCTGCAAGCTGTGGCGAGAGAGTGGAACTGGCTCCCTTGTCCTCATGTCCAGTGTCCATCCTTCGGGGTTTCCTAGCACCAACATCCTGAATTTTCTTCAGAGAGCCATCCAAGCTACATTTCTACCCAGGGAAGCTGAGCCCGCATTCCGCTTCAGCTTCTGCTTTTAAAGCTCTCAGTGGTGCAGGGGAGAGCCAGAGGCTAAACTCTGGGCTGGGCAAGTAGGAGATGGGTTTCCTGGAGGGTTCTGGGCAAGGAGCATACCTGGGAGTCACCATTCTTCCTGCTGAAGAGACCGAGCCTAGAATAGTGAATAGTCTTGTTTTCAACACAAGAAATGCTTCATTCAGGCAACATTGACACTGTGGGGAACGTGTTATAGGCAGAGCTCCTGCTACCACATACACAAAGGGATGTCTACCTCAAAAGCCTTCCAATGTCCTTTGACATAGTAAGGGATTTTACAGGCAGGATTAATTTGTTTTGAGATAGAGAAATTATCTTCAATCATTGGTATAGCCCAATGTAACCTCAAGGGACCTTCTACCAAGGGAAGAAGGGGTATTCAAGTCAAAAAGGGTAAATTACCAGCGACAGAGGAAATATAGACATTAGAAGGTGGCATGCCGTTTTTTTCTAGGAGGACGGCAGACTCTGGAAGCTAGAATGTGGAAGCAGGGAACCATAGCTTCGTTCACACCCTGATCGCTAGAATGATAACTTTTCTCTTCCTGGTGTGTGTGTGTGTGTGTGTGTGTGTGTGTGTGTGTGTGTGTGGTTACTTCTAGAAATCTCTGTCTTTGTTGGAGGAAAGTTAGTTCTATGTGGGTTCAGAGAGTCATTACTGACCCCGCATATGGAGAATGAAAGTTCATCTCCCCACATGCTGTTTTAGCGAAACCTTCCTTGCTCATAACTTGGTGATTACACTGCTGAGGGATCACTGTGTTCAGAGACAACCTATGGGAACAAATGCCCATGCATCTCAAGCCGTAGATGACTGGTTAGGGTCACGGTGTTTCTGTGAGGTATGTTGTCAGAGTGCAGAGCAGAGGCTTTCCAGCAGAATCGAAGATGTCTTGTAGAGACTCTTCTATCAAAGGGTCACATATTTGTTCACTTTGTCTTGGATTATAATGACTAAGGTGCTACACCAGCTTTCTTCAATGTAAAATCCAGTTGGGGTTGGTATGGTGGACAGCAGAGGTACTTATTGAAGGGGGTCAGAGACCCTTCATGGGCAGTGTGGTCCAGAAGTTCAGGCAACCCACTTCAACAGAGGCAAGCCTGAGGTGGCAAGAGAAATAAGGGATACTTAGGGTGGCAACTTTAGGAGGGCATGTGAGTCATCTGTCCCTAGTCATTCTGAAAAGATTATCCAGGAACACAGAGAAGATGGAAGTCTGCCAAAGCTAACTCAATGTTGTCTCTGTAAATGTCACTCACATGCCTTACAAAATGAGTTCCTAAGTAGGAGAAAGGAGGCGTCATTGTATCCGTGAGTGATAAGGTGTTAGGATGAGGGACTGGGGTAACCCTCAAACTCTATTCTCCATATGGTTTCTCAGGCCAGACCTTGAGCCTAATCTTCTCTATGTCTTAGCAGTAGGGGATCCTGAGAACAACTGGGCCAAGAGGAGTTATGGCACAACACAAGCAATGTGAGCTCTGGGTGTCAAGTGACCAGGGTCCTAGGTATGGCTTTTGAAAAGTAGTAATTCTTATATTTAAATTAGGAACTTCTGTCAGCCTCAGTATTATTTGTCAAAAGACACACATTGCTGTCAGAAATAAAAAATTAATATATAAAGACTAAAAGCAACTAACCAGTACTCAATAATTATTATTTCTACTATCACCAGATTCTTATAATTCTTAGAATAGGATGGGTCCTGTACAATCAAATATTATTTAAATAATTACTAAATAAATAATACTAAATGTGTCTATAAAATACAGCTATGTTCTGGGCACTCTTTTAAGCAGTTGTATTAATATAATCTTCAGAGTAACCTATTTAGTAGCTGACATTTCTGACAATGACACTGAAACCTAAGAAATTAGGTCAATTGCACAGAATCATGGGGTAGGAGACAGCAGGTCCAGGGTTAGTGCTGAATCCCAGCGGAAGCTGCAGAGCTCATTCTGTGAACAGTAGGGCCTTGCCATGTTCCGCTTCCCGTCTCCATGACAGACGCTAAGTAGAGACTTGCGGCAGAAGGCATATCTTTGACTTTGAAACACACAAAGAAGACACCTTTCAGCTTTGTAAGGCTGAACAAGTGTAAAACCACATGCACTCCAGAGGTACATAACACCTTTATAAACAAAATACAGCCAGAAACTTGTGTAGATGCCTGCACAGTCTTGGGAAAGGAAATGTCCAAGGAGCCGGCTAAGGTAGCAAATGGGGTGCGCATCTGACCCACTCCCCTCTCATGTCAGGAGCAGAAAAGGCCTGAAAACCAGAAAGTCAAAACCCTTCCAGCAGCGTCCCAGCCGCTGGACCTACTAAGCACTCGCTGCTGAATCTCCTTGTTCACAACTGAGGCTCTAAAGTCTCAGGTAGCTACAGGAATGGGCTGGTGCTCACTGGGTAGACTGTGGAAGAGGTCCAGAAGGAATGGAGTCAGTTCTTGGTTGCTATGGTGAGGAGTGCCTTCTGGAGGTGGGGACAGAGAGCCCTGGAGAAAGAAGTGTGAAATGATGGGAGATTCTCAAATATGTTCTATCTGCAACTAGTTGCTCTTTGAGTAATCCTTATTAGAGCAAAATGGAGGATAATTTCTGAGGTGGGGGAGGGCAATGACCAGATTGGTTAAGAATCTACACCGTCATGATAAGAGTTTGGATGGTGTGGGAGACATGAAAGTGTTTAATCAGAGACAAAATGGGATGGGTTTTTGTGAGGCTCTGAAACCTGGAAATTTGATAAAATGTGATCCACCCTGTAGGAGGGAAGCTATGGTCAGGGGCAGAATACAGAGGTTGGTAAGAACAGCCCCCAGGCTGTTTGTCCAGGGTTAAACTTGGGTACATTGTCATTCCATCATGCACAGTGCCCCTTTCTCTCTCCAGCTGGGTACATCTGGGCTTGGGGAAAAAAGATCTGTAGTGTCAGGTTTAAAAGCCTTGATTAGTCAGCTAAAGAGGAGAAAGATGGCCAGCATGGCAGGTCAGCACTGACACCTCCCTGGGGGCTGAACATGATCTGGCCAATTATAAACATAGAGCCGAGGTCAGCAGAGGCCATGGCGCTCTTTGTTCGTATGGCTAGAATTTATATGCGCACAAACTGGAAAAGCTGGCGGGGAGTTTGAACCATGTGGTTTACAAGGTGCCACTGCTCTCTGGACTCTTTTCTGGTATTCTCTAGAAAGTCTGTCTGAGTCTCGGTGAGGACAACTGCTGGGAGCTTTTCAAGCACTGTTGATATTTGAGCACCTATGGTGGAAAGCCCCATATAGAGCCACTCAGGAGGGTCGGTGATTTAGAGTACCAAGACAACAGCATGGAGTGAGCAGACATCATGGCTGCCACACTGACCACTTAGTGACATTTCTGCTGTGACAGGGAACGGTTCTTGAATCCTTGGATGGTTCCCATCATTCCAGCGTGGCTTTAGGGAAAGATTGAAAGTTGATGAATAAGATATGAAACATCCGGGAGCTCTGTGCTGCCCCCATCAGGCTCCTGGGAGAAGAGAAGATGAGAGTCAGCAATAGAGCTGGGAGCACTGACTTCAGATACTGGCCTTAGTGCTGTGAGCTGTTCCACTCGAAATGCACTGGGACTCCCCTCCCTAGCCTGTCTTCAAAGCTCCAATCAGATGCATGCGCTTTGCATGCTATCACAGTCAATCCCAGCCTGGGGTGAGCACCAGACATTGGATTTCCTGAATGTGCATAGTGGAACTCGAGTATAGCTTTACAGCATCAGACCGGTTTGTTATTTCCTTATAGATGCTGTGGTCCTTGGAAACCCAGGACCTCTAGTTTAAGCCCCAGGTTCACTATTGACTAGTGAGGCTGCCTTATGCTGTTCCATCATGGATTCTTGCCAGTTTGTCAGCAGGGTGCATTAATTCCTATAGAACACCCATGAGAACTAAGCAGGAACCCATAGAAAATGTACCAAGACCCAACAAGGCTTTCACAAAGGTTAACTGCATCCTTTCCTGTGTGTTTTCAGATACCTAACCTAGTAGAAAGGCATATTTTAGTTCAGTTTTTTTTTCCCCAAGCTCCAGAAGTTACATTCACCATATACTTTTTCTTTGTAGTACTGATGTACCATTAGTGATACTTGTACTATTTGTGATTAAATATTTTCTCCAAACCTACTTAGGAGGTATTTACATTTATTTTAAAACAACATTGGTATTAGAACTGTATATGGAAAGCTCACATTCCCTGCTTAAGTGAAAGGCAAAACTGGACACAGTACACAAAAGCTGGACGGTTTATCTGAAGCAGTTGCTAGGGTCTGTGTGACCCACTTTAGTGAAGACCTGGGGGAGCCACAGGTAGGCTGTCATCAAACTGAGAATACAAAAATCTGTTCCCTAATCATTTAACTTGCATGTCTCATCCCCTGAAATCATCTTGCCTCCTACTCGGTTTTTAGAAGAGAAGTTACAATGGAGAGAGGGTTGGGAGCTAGAGACACCCTGATGTAAAGCCGGCCCCAGGTGTGACTTGCCAGTTGCTTTGGATCAGTTACTCAGTCTCCGTACCTCAGTTTCCCTATATGTGAGGTGAAATGATCATCCTCCCTCAAGATGGAGAATATTTTCACGGAGGAAATGGAATTAGAAACTGGGTAGGAGGGCTGGAGAGATGGCTCAGCGGGTAAGAGCGCTGACTGATCTTCCAGAGGTCCTGAGTTCAATTCCCAGCAACCACATGGTGGCTCATAACCATCTGTAATGGTGGCTCACAACCATCTGTAATGGAATCTGATGCCCTGGTGTGTCTGAAGATAGCAACAGTGTATTCAGATACATTAAATGAATAAATAAATCTTTTAGAAAATTGAAAGGTCTTATTGAAAGAAAAAAAAAAAGAAAAAAAACAGGCAGGAAAGTGCCTTAAATTCCAAACAAAAAGGCAAAATGATGGTGACAGGGAAATCACCTTGTCAGAGGGCAACCAAATAAAATACAGGGCAGGTTGTTTGTGTGCCTAGTCACTTAATTTGCCAAGACAAAGATATTTTGTGGTTCTCATCCCAAACATCTGGACAACCTGTCAGCACTTAACTGGGTGGCTTTGAAACACCCAGAACTATAAAAGGTTGGATGGTGATCAGCAATGCTGGACTTCCTTCTTTTACTCCTTAGTATATTGATTTCACTTTTTAACCAGTCAAAGTATTAAAAAACAGTTGTAAAAGACAGACAAAATCCAATTAAGCAAAAGAATCAGACAAAAATTCCCCCCCACACTACCCAGATTTAGCAATTGTAGATATTTCAAAAGTTTTCTCATAGACCTTTTATGAAGATTATATATTAGGTCCCGCCCCCCAATTAAAAGCTATTCCGATTTTTATTTTATCAGGCATTTGTTAGTTCCACAAATAAAACATGTATATAATTTTAAAAATTAAATTTATTGACTTTTGTCTTGGTCAAACACAAAGATATAATGCTAAAATTCATTTTTTAGTACTGAGTGCATGAGTACACCGTATTTGCAATCCTTCCAATCCCCTTCTACCCTCTAACTTCTCCCAAGCCCTCCAACTACTACCTCTTGAATGCATGAGCTATTTTTGCATATTTATTTTTGTTGTATATAACAGCACACATATGTATGCTTATATACACACATACTCTCTTTCTCTACACACACATACGCACACACACGTACTAAGTACACTGAAAAGGTTTTATTTTTAAATCTTCAAGCATAAAGTCTCCACCTACATCACTCCCATGCATCCCTCTTCTCTATGCCCAGGACAGGACGTTCTATGAATGTGGCAAAATTTATTCAGTATAGTCTCTCATATTATTTTAATTCCTTACTTTTGATTAATATCCATTCTGTTAGAATGTTACAATTATATTTTCTTTTGAATAAATAATTATACATAAGCCAGTAGTTCATTCAGATAAATGATAAAAATGTAAAACTTCTGGTCAAAGAATATGAGAGCTTAAAGCACTTAGTGGTTGCACAGATGGCTCAGAGCATTTTTTTGCTCTGCCAGAGGACCTGGTTCCAGTTCCAGCACCCACAGGGCAGCTCATAATCATCTGTAATGCTTCTGACCCCAGGCTTGCACATAATGTGTGTTCATATACATAGTCAAAGAACTCAAACATATACAGTGACATAATAAAGCTCTAAGGCACATCAGTCTTGGGACGGTTATTTTATTTTTAAGTTTTATGTTTTGGGTGTTGTGTTTGGTTTTACTTTGCTGTGAGGCGACCACATTTTATATACAGCCCAGTCGGGCCCTGAACTCACCAAGGAGACCAAACTAACCTTACACTCCCAGTTCCTCTGTTTCAGCCTCCCAAGTAGTAGGATTACAAATCTGTGGAACCGAGCCTGACCAGCTCAGGAAATTGAATATCGATATACAGTAAAAGTATAAATAAAACACAACTTGAGTACTTTGGCCAGGACACAAGCAGTATCATTGCTTTAGTTGGAACATTTCTACAAGTATGCTGGTGACTTCTATTTTTTCTGGTGTGAATTTTGTATTCAGACTTGAATTTACCTTTTTCTTTTGGCTATTTTTATCTTATACTTATTGATTTTCCAGGAATCTCCATATATCTAGCAATTCTTCTGTCATACATATTGGCACTGAGTTTTCCAGTGGTCTATTGACTTCATTTACATATTCCATAAATGACATATGGGATATTACTGTATTATGTATAGTAATGTTGATTAGTGATTTTTTTATGACCACATTTTGGTGTTTAACATTTGACAAGTTGCAATGGTTAGTTTTAATTGTCAGCTTGACACAATCTAGAACCCTCTAGAAAGGGATTCTCCATAACAGATTGTCTAGATGAGGTTTACCTGTCAGCATGAGGTTATGAGGGGGTCAGTGGGAAAACCTGCCCACTGTGGGTGGCACTATTCCCTGGGCAGTGACTTTCCTAGATTATATAAGAATGGAAAAGATAAGCAGGCAACTACTAAGCATGTACTGACTGGTCTCTTCTTCTGACTGTGGATGCAAAATGATCTGCTGTTTCTAGTTCCTGCTGTTCTTACTACCCGGCCATTACAGACTGACTACACCTTGAACTATGAGCTAAACAGACCCGTTTCTTCCTTTAGCTGCATTTGTCATGGTATTTTATCACAGCAAGAGGAGACAAAACTAATATAGGTAAATATGTAAATTTTAACATATTTTCAGTATTTCAAATTTTTTAAATTGTATAATATATATGAATATAATTTTATTATAAAATGTTGTATACTTATGGTAATTCCTAGAAATAGCTTGTTGTTTCCTTGTTAAATTTATTCTTATGCCTTATCTACCACCTGATCATACTCAGATTATGTATCCATTTTCATCTAGTCACTAGATTCTAAAACCACAGAACTATTTGACAACAAAGCTTACTAAGTATTTAAAATTTAATAAGTCCAAAACTAAGGAAGAACAGATATCTTTCAAATAGTTTGGATGTGTACCCCAAAAGTTTTGCTATACAGTCTCTCACCTACGCACTATTATAGTTGCTCCAAGAAGGCAGCATTGTGGTCACTGCTGCTGTTGTTCACAGCTGCATCCTAACACTAAAACTGGTGTCTGGCACTGGGCAGGAACTCAATTCTGTTTACTAAATAGGCTAATTTCTGATGAGTCCTGTTTTCCTTTGGCAGGGCTTGGGATTGAACTCTGTCCACTGCAGAGCTCCAGCCTGATAAACCTTCTCTACTACTGCTCTCAAGTGCCATCTATTCCTCATTCCCCTGGGGAAACTGAAGGAAATAAAGGAAGTATATACAAGAAACCTTACGGAAGAACACACCCCAACCTCAGACACTATTAGGGCATCTGGAATTTATTATCCTGTGGAGTATGAAGAGAGAATCTATTTGTTCCCAAATGACTAGGCAGTTGTGTGGCTATTGTAAAAACTATCAACTACTCTCCACTGCTCAGTTATGCCACTCAACATACGTTACATCTGTCCTTACTCAGGCCAGATTCCCAGGGTTGTCTCCTCTGTAACTGGGGATCCTAAATTGATAGCTTTGTAACAAACCCGGCTGTCTCTTATGGTTACTTAGGCGTCTTACATTTTCCCAAAGCATCTCTGCCCATTTTCATGAGTTCACATGCTCAAATATTATAATTAAGCTGCTAGGTCTAAAAGTCTTGGGGCTGGAGAGACGGCTCAGTAAGTTATGGTTAAGATTGCATGCAGCTCTTACAGAGGACCCTGATTTGCTTCTGGCTATCTGATGCCCTCTTCTGGCCTCCATAGGGGCCAGGCAAATACATATTACACATACATACATGCAGGCAAAACACTCATATGCATAAAATGAGAAATAAACTTTATCTTCAAAGCTAGACTTTTAATTGTGATTACATTAAATTTACTAATTTCTGTGTAATTGGCATATGTATTTAGATGTTCTGCTCTGTAATGTAGCATGTCTTCCCATTACTTCAGGTCTCCTATGGTCTAATGTCCTTCTTAGATTAAGTTCTTTTCCTATTAACATAATTTTAATGGATTTATTGCTGGCATATAAAGGAACTTTTCCATGTATTTTTCAAAGTATTTAGTACTATAAAGAGTGAGTTGTTAGTACTATTAAGAGTTGTTCCTGTTCTCAACATTTTTGGCATTTCTGTTATTAAGGAGTTCCTTTGGCTTTCAAGAAAGATTGTCATCAGTCATCATCTCAACATAATGATAATTTTGTCACCTCATTCATGAGTCTGTATTGTACATAACTCAGAAATTGAGATTGCTGTTTCTACATGAGTAACTTGGCAGGAATCGGTGCAGTATCATGTATTTGCTCTTGGATACACTAGGAAGAAAGACAATCAAGAAGATTCATTGTTGAGTGGACCATAGCTAGAAGTGACTAGATGTCTGACCCCACTGGCTGTGAATCATATCCATTATGGATTATCTATGATACAGAGGGAGAAGGAAAAGAATGAGTCCACTTCCTTCCATCTGCTGTTTTTCTAAGCTTTGGCACAGGAGGGGTTGATTTGCCTCACTTCTGAGTTGTGCCTGTGTGGATGACAACCTTTGTCCTGGCACTTTCTATGCCTCAGGGTTTCAGTGGAAGCTCTAAGGAAGGACAGTCATACAGTGTGGTCTCCTTCTGGCACAACACTGTTTGCTGGGCTAAGAGGCTGATGAAAGATCTGGTGATCCGAAGCTGAGAGGGTTTACCTTTTGTAAATCTGTTTACCTTTTGTTGATCCCCTGGTGTTTTGCTTCATCCCAGAGGAAACATCGGTGCAATCTTCCAGAGTCACATTTAAAAGTTGATGTTGATCATTGTAGCATCCCAGTTTCTACGTAAAGACTACAAATTCACGGAGTGTCTTCCTTTAGATCCAAGAGTTTTTCTGACTTCTTTTGAGATGTTTGCAATTTTATCTGTGATATATTATTTGTTGTAGATTTATATTTTTGAAAGGTTTTCTTCATAGAGTAAGATTTGCCTTTAAAATGCATTTTGAAAATCATATCCTTTTTCTTAGAATGATCCTTTAATCTGGTATAATGTTAGCATCTTGTTATGTTTTATTGTTCATTCTTCCTATGATTTATTACTCCATACACTTTTCCGTCAGCTTGTTTGGAATTGTATTTTATGGTTATAAATGTATTACATATAATGGTGGATTTTGTTAAGACTTTTCCATGCATGTACATCAGGTACTTCTCTCAGGTCCACCTCCCATTCCCCTTTGTTCTTTTCCCTCTTCCTCCCATCGTTCCTTTCTTCTTCCCCTATATCCCCCTTCTACTTTCAAGTCATATATGTGTATATGTGTATATGTACATATCTACACATGTATATATGCATACCATACAGGTAAAATTTTCAGTATAGTTTTGATTTGTATATATGACATGAAATATAGATCCCCTATATAAGAAAACACATGGCATTTGTCTTTTTTGACTCTTGTTCATTTCATTTAAAATGATGGTCTTCCGTTTTGTACTTCTTTGTGGTTGATTAAAACTATTTTTTAGTATATACCACAATTTCTTAATCTATCCAAGCAATGGTGGGCATCTAGGATGATTCGAAAACTTGGCTGCTGTGACCATCACTACAGGTACATGGGCATGGCTACCTCTGTGCTCTGCTGACTTAGTTTCTTATGGACACAGGCCTAGGACTGGCACAGCTGGACCACATGCTAGCTTCAGTGTTAGTATTTTAAAAAACATCCACATTGACTTCATAGTGGGTACCCTAGTTTACAGCCTCCCCTTGTACTAACAATGTTTGCTGTCTGTTCTCTTAGCCATTTGACAGGCATGAGAGAGAATCTCCACATAGTTCTCATTTGCATTTCTCTGATGACTAAGGATGAAATTTTGCATATATTTATTAGCTGTTTGTACTTCTCATTTGGAGAATTGTGAGTTACATTCATTTGCTCATTTGCTGATTCGATTTTGGGGGAAAGGTGAGCTACTTATATATTCTAGATATTATGGATTTGTAATTTTTGTATCTTTTCCACATTTGGCTCATAAATTGTATCTCTTTGATTTGCTGTATTTAGTGGTTTATTTAGAATTCACAATTTAGCATCTAAAGCTACTGTAGCTATCTTTGAGTTCTGTTAGACCATTGGTGTATCATGTGACAACCTTACAACAGCATAAGTAAAATTTCCCCTGCTTAGTCTGTGCTAGCATTAATCTACATTTAACCTCTACCAAGGTTCTAAATACCATAGCTTAATGTTATTTGTTCTATAAACTGATTTTAAAGATAGTAATGGTGAAAAGGATCTCACATTTCCCTATTTCTAGGGGCTAGGCCTTTGCATAGAAATGATCTCGTCTTTTTTTTTTTTTTTTTATGTAAAGACTTTTCTTTAACTTATGGTATAGTACAGAAATGATAGCAATACATTTTATTCTGATTTTTATGGGAATTTGTTTAGACGGTGTTCTGGGTTTTTATTTTTGTTTTATTAATTTTTTCCTGTTTTTGTTTTTGTTTTTGTTTTTTTGGTGGGGAGGAATTGTTAAAATTATTATTATTATTTGTTGTTGTTGTTGTTGTTGTTGTTGTTTTCAAGGCTCACCATGTAGCCCTGGCTGCCCTGAGAACTCACTATACAGACGGGGCTGGCTTTGGTTACCGCCATGCTGGGATGCTTCCTTATTTTTAAGACAAGGTAAAACTGGACCCAAACTGGCCTGGAATTCATCATCCTCCTGCATCAGCCTCCAGATGCAGGCCCATAACTGTGCCCAGCACAGCCCAGCCTGACTTTCTCTCCTGCTTCTCTTCTATTCATTCTCTTCCTGTATCTTTTACTTGGGGGAAATGTCAATCATTCAATCTTCAATACTTTTTCCTAGTCAGGATCAAATCCATAGAACTTCTCTTTCAGGTCTCGAGTTTTTGTTTTTAGACATTTCATTTGAATCTTAATTTTGTTTCTAGAAATTCCATTTGAATCTTAATTTTATGTAATGTTTTCTTCCTTCTTCCAGTTATGAAGAAGGAAGAAATCTTGAATCTATGAAACATATATCGTAACACTTGTCAGCTAGACTCATCATCCCTGTCATTTCGGGTTCTGTTTCCGTCTACGACATTTCCCCTATCGATGCTCTGCATTATTTTGATCCTCAGAACACGTCAGCATTGGACCTGTGGTGTTGCTGTCTGATGGCAGTTGGCTCCTCGCATTGGCCCTGTGGCATTGCTGTCTGACGTCAGTTGGGTCCACTCATTGGACCTGTGGCATTGCTGTCTGACATCAGTTGGGTCCTTGCATTGGACCTGTGGCGTTGTTGTCTGATGTCAGTTGGCTCCTCGCATTGGACCTGTGGCGTTGCTGTCTGACGTCAGTTGGGTCCTCTAGGTGCTCCCTCACACTGTGCTCAGGCTTGGCCAGAGCTAGATGGTCTCATTACTGAGGAGATGCTCCTGAGAGAACCTGATTAGAATCCCCATCCCCACATTACCTTTCCATTTCAGGTGACTGCCACACAAACCATTTCAGCATTTCAGAGTGTTTGGAGAGCTCTCAGGTTGGTGATTTCCAATAGTTACTTCCCTGGGTTTGAGTCATTTCTCCCATGTGTACATAACCTTATGCTCATTCAAGCTCCAAAAGACTGATCTGAGGTCTTCCTCTAATCCCCCTCTCTTCTTCCTCCACGGTTATTTAATGTTCCTCGAGTTCTAGCCACTTTCCCATCCCTGAGACTGACTGGTGTCAGTGTTCCTCACTCTGAAGAATAGACCTGGCCATCGCAGATAGAACTCACCTTGTTTGGTTAGCTTTCCACACCCTTGTTTCCTGTTGTCCCAATGTCTAAACACCGTTTGTCATACTTTTTCTGGATTTTCATGAGATATAAGAAAGGAACCCAAACATATTCCCTATCATCTGTTAAGTCCCGAAAAGAGAAGTCATTATCACCAAATTATATTGCAAAAATCATATTTTTTTAAAACAGGGAAACGATGTTAGCTAAGCAAATTCTAGATACTTGGTTAAGGCAGATGATTTCTGAGAATTCTTATTTTCCTCAACTATAGGTTGGGGCTACAGTTTGATTACAGAACTTATGTATGTTGAAAAAGCTTTAAATAAATGTCCGAGGCTCGTGTTCACGTTTCTGTGTGTCTTAGGAGAAAGCTTAGAGAAAATTGATGAATTTAGTTTGGGATCTGTGCCTGAAATTATGTTCAATACCAGTGAAGAAGTGCAGAGGCAGTTGGGTCTATATTTCTAGCACTGAAGAGAGTTCTCAACTGGGGCAGAGAGTCAAAGGTCACCAGCAGACCTAGGCAGGTGGAAGCCCATCAGGAGGCAGAGTTTGTAGAGCGTAAAGAAGTATCTGAGTTGATCCTGCTGGAAGGCATTCCCCAGAGAGCCAAGGGGAGAAGCACAAACATGAAAAGCTGGTGCTGGAACAAAAACTTAATGTCAGTTTTATAAAATAAACACATTTAGATGACAAGAGTCACAAACACGTTTAGCAAGAATGGTCACTTTGTGTGGTCTACTGCTTCCTGGGCACTGGCTCTCATTGCACTCACTCTTCCCGAAGCCCAGAGAGGAAGTTGCCCTTGAGACTGAGGGCCATGCACTTAGTCTAAGTGGGAGACTGCCCGAGAGTTTGGTCAATAGCTCTTCTCAGTCGAATTGATGATGAAAAACTGATAAAGCACAGACTGTGCAATAAACTAACAGTAAAAACCATCAAAAAACCCTGTGAGGTATTCTGCCACACACACAGTTAGTGTCAAAGTAGCAGCCTAATGTGGTATTTTTTCATGGCTGATATATATATATAATATAAATGTATTATTTCCTGGAAGATATTGTAAACTGCCTAGAGCTTCTCATTTTATATAACTCATTTTTATATTTCATTTCTGTTTCATTTGTTTCCATCTGTGATTGAATAACTCTGAGGTTAGAATCATATTGCTCTTTGTGTGGGAATTGGAGCTTAGTCATTGAAATTATTCTCAAGGTTTTGGCAACTGTGGGTACTTCCCTTCCCACAATAATGAATTTATAAAGGAGAAATGAAGGGTCTTTGAGATGATGACAACTCTCCTCAGTAGATGTCATTTTACATGCAGACTGAATTTCCTCTCCTTTAAAGAGAATAGTTTAAACACTTAGCAGAATAGACTACTTCAAACTATTCCTTACTGGCTGCAAAAAAAAGGGATAGGAATTTGGAGATGGAAAGTCAAATTTTATTGATTTGCTGAGGTGTTTAAACTGTGCGTTCTGTTCCTTACCACCCAGTGAAGTAAGACGTGTCATCCTCGTTTTACAGGTGAGAAAATGCCCACAGGGAGTTAGTAATTTGCCCAAAGCCATTAGGCTAAAATACCGATTTGTCTCGTCTGGTTCATAAGCCTTTCTCTTTCTGTATGTCTGTTGTCATTATCGTGAAGGAAGATTATTTATGCTGTGTTCTGAGAAGACAGAAAATTCACAGCATGCTGGAAGATTCAGAAACAGGAGAGTGTAAGGAGAATAATTTTCACTGCTATGTCTAATAACGGATTATTTATAGTTAGGACATACATCAGTAAATAGAACGGGGTAATCCAGCTCCCTGCTTGTGGTGGTTAGTCCCAATCTGATGAGATCTAGAATCCCTGGGAGATGAACTTCTGGCCGCATCTGTGAGGGATTATCTTGACTGCCTTAGTGGAGATGGGAAGGTTCGCCCACTGTGGGCAGCACCATTCCCTGGCTGGTGTAATGGACTGTGTAAATGGAGAAAGCAAGCTGCAGCCTGCCTTGTTTCTTCCTTTCCTGGTGGTAGTACGTTGTGAGCAGCTGACTTCTGCCCCATGATGAACTGTACCTGAACTATAAGCTAAAGTCAAGTTGTTCAATTTAAGTTGCTTTTGTTAGACTATGCTATCACAGCAACAGAGAAGTACCTAAGACACTACACAAACGAGAAATATGTACTTAAAGGATAAGATAGGATTAAATCAAAAAGCTCTTGGGTCCTAGCCTCTAAATCACTACTTCTCTGAGCAGCCAATAAGGAATCATTTCAAATAAATTATCCCTGTATCTTTCAACCAGGTATTTAATTGCTTCAACTTTCAGTTTCCTCATTAGAGTCATAATAGCCTTACTGTCAGAATCTGAAATGTCCTCCACAGGGTCACCTTCTGAATACTTCTTCTCCAGTTGGTGACACTCAGTATTCTAGGATTCTGTGAAGTCATTTGGAAGTGGCCCTCGATGGAGGAAGTAGGTCACTGGGTGTGGCCTTTGAAGTTTATTTCTGGCCCTCACTTCCATGGCTGCCTCCTGCATCCTGAACACAGCATGAATAGACTGCCATGGGAACTCAGTCTACCATGAATCGAACTGCTTCACCATGCCTTCTCTGCTGCCATGGGCTGCAACCATGTTCTAAAAGAAGCTATTCACGTAAACCCTTAAGCTGTTTGTGTTGTGTGTTATAGACCTAGCAGCAGAGAAACAATGAATGCAAATGCCCCCTTATGGCACTTGTATGCAGAAGTCTGAATTTATCCCTGGCTGTAGGAATTTCTCATTTCCAGTCCAGAAGGAGTGCCTAAAAGAGACATTCCAGGGAACATGAGACTCAGCTTCTTCACAAAGCCTGAAACCAGAAGGGACATGGAGGCAAAGTCTGGAGGGAGATGTGACAGGTAAAATATGGTAACCATGAAACAGGAGAGTCACAAATGGTGGCAGTGTAGAAAGTATGGTTTCACTTCTGGACTGAGGAAAAAATGGCCCTCAGCAGTTTTCACATTTACGGGCAGCACTATGCTGGGCAAACACACGGGGATCTGGAGGATGTAAAAAGGACTAAGTGACATTTTAAATGGCAAAGTGTGTGGCGCCACCTCTACCTTAAAAGCACGCATAGTACCAAAGTATTTAAGTGAATAAAACTTTTATTGCGAAGCAAGCCCCTTAGCAATAAAACAGTACAAATGAAGGAGAGTTTCTCCTTGATATTGTAGGGACCTGGAGCCCCATGGATGGAGTTGAGGGCCAACTACCATTTCAGCAGCCCTTTGGGAAGACTGGTCTGGCTGTGGTGTGGAGGATGAACAGGAGGGACCACAAGGACTGTCAGTTAGACAGCTGATTCAAAAGTCTAAGAAAGCATGTAGTGGATCTGAACTGTGACCCTAAATTCAGGGACAGAGCAGCAGAAGGGTCCAAACTGGAAAGCACTGTGGAGAAAGAGAACTCCTCTGGGTAGAAATGGGTTAGGGCAAAAGAGAAGGGATGAGAAATGGGGCTGTTAAAATATTTAATTAATGAGTGCAAACACGGAGGATACTTTAACCAAGAGAAACATCACCATAGAAGGCACAGGTTTTAGAGCTCACCCCTAGATTGGATCTGGAATATTCACCAAGGGTTCATGTAGCCTGGTCATTAGCCAGGGGATATTGGGAGATAAAAGCTATAAGACATGAAGCTTAATGGAAGGTCTTCATATCATTAGGGCTATGCGCCTTGAAGGGGATGAGGGATACGGGTCCCTGAAGGGGATGTGGGATGATGGTCCCTTCTCTTGTCTCTCCTTTGGCTTCTCATCCATGAGGTGAGTGGTTTTGTTTTGCTCCATGACAGGCTCCTGCTATAATTTACATCACATAACCAAACAACATGACCAATTAATTGATCATGGATTGAAAAATGTGAAGCCAATAGCCAATAGCCAAAACAAACTTAATTTTTTTTTCTCAAAAATTGATTGTCTCAGACATTTGTCATAGCCATGGTCCCATGACTGAAAGGTTGTGGAAAATGCTACAGTACTAGAGGAAAGGAAAATTTGACTGTAAAGTTAAGCAATTTAACAGAGATAATGGGATTGGACATTATTATATAAATAAGAAGATTGGTTTGGACCAGAATGTAAAATTCATATTTTGAGCTGCTAAATCTTGGGCTAGATAATGTATGGAAACATTCTTGCATGAGAACAGGTGAAGCAAAGCTGTAGAAAGAGCACCAGCTACATTGTGCATGCACTATGTATCAGACACTGTTCGATGAGCCCTCCTGCAACACAGAAGGTGACCCCCTTCTCCATGTATATAGTATGAACATTGAGCATCTCCAAGCACAGATGCATGGACTGATTTCCTCAAATTACATTTCTAGTAAGTTTGAGTTCTGTTTTAAAATCTAATTCCAAAGTCTGTGCCTCTCTCCATATTTTTCAAGTGAACATGAAGAGGTTGAGATTCACATCCCTATGTAGGCCCTGTGGCTAAAAAATGGTTGACTTGGGCATCTTGAGGTTCCTGCTGTTCTGAAAGCCATTGTTCTTCTCACTGGCTGCTGGTGTTTTCCGTGGAGTGTGTTTAAGTGCGTGGGTGAGACCACAGACACGCCCTTGTGTGTCCTCCAGGGACTGCACAGCGATCAGGATAATTCACATGCCGAGCACCTCAAGAGAGGAGGGCTGACTCTTTGATACTTTATTTAATTCACTAGACACTTGTTAATCCTATCATGTTTCAAGCACCCCACCAAAGAGCTAAAGAAACAGATAAAACAGAAGCCCAAGTTAAGATTTCCTTCATTGTAGAGCCCCGATGGCTTTCGTTTAAATAAATATTTAGCTATCCCATATGGCTGCATCTAAATCCTATCTCTCTGTCAGGTTATTTTATTACAGAAACTGGGAAAGCCAAGCTTTTCTTTTCTTGTGGATATTACACACTGCTCTCTTTCCCACTACAAGTACCTAGAGACTGGAGTATCGGGTGAAGTCTTTTCATTTAAATAAGTAGTGATGGATAAAAGGTGATATACTGAAGAAATAGCTAAATCCAATATGGATAAGAAAATGATACTTCAAAAGTGGTTTCATCTAATATGAGAACTGAGCTCTGGCCAGCTTTCACACCTCACCACCTTGACTGTATTGAATTTCTAGAAGGTAGGGAATATTAAACATTACTAATGATTGATTGCATCTCAACTTTCAGGTGTTACATGGAACAGACCTTTAAAAGGGAGGGATAATATTCCTTTAAAGCACATTAACAGAACTTTCTTATTATTTTTTTTTTAAAATCGATGCCCTGGATATACTATATTTAATTCACATTTTATCCAAGAGTGGAATTCCTTTTTGGCAGAATCATCAATAATTTACGGCATCTCGGGCTTCCCTTCCAAATGCAGAAAATATTGGCTACAAGAGTTCTAGCTGACACATTATAAAATAAAGCTGGCAAATGGATTGCATGAAACTTTGCCAATTCCATACCCATCTGAAGATTTCCATGTTCATCCCATGTCTTCCTTCCAGGGCCACCCTCTGAAATCTAGTGTATACCCCTGAGCATCCAGAAAGACAAGAGCTCTGGAAAAAGTCACCTGGCGTGGCTACTAATAGCCATCTAGCTTCCCACTTTCCTTAATCAGGAGTTATTTTATTGGAGAGCACCCTCAAAGAGAGGCTCAGCCAACTTCACCTGAACTTAGTGATCTGAAATGCCACACTTTAATTATTGATTAGCTCTGAATGCTGAGCCCCGATCCATTCTCTAAGATTTTTCTTACTCTTTGCTTGTGGCTGTCTTCTCCAAGACCACAGTGACCAACCCTGACTCTCACTAGTACACAGACTTGAAAGAGCTTAATCTGACCCCATTGTCATTTCCATGGGAATGTAATTGAATCCTTCAATTTAGTAGATTGCTCTTCTTAAAATTTGTTTTAATTTGCTGTAATACCTTTAAAAAGTGTGAAGCCCAAATATCAGGTGTTCAGCTAGTCTTAAAATACTGCCCATCACTTGTTCAAATAATTCTCATTTAACTGCTATTTCTGTAGATGATAATGATGGTGGCACAATCATAGAGATAGTGATAAAAATAAACGGTATTTTACTGTCTTGTACTTTTCAAATCACGATTAGAAGCTTATTCATTTTGTTTTGCTTTGCTTTGCTTTGTTTTGTGTGTATGTGTCTGTGTGTGTTTATGTGCATGTAGTTTTATTTGTTGTCTTGTTTTGTCATGTTGTGTTGTGCTATGTGTGCCATCCTTGGCATTATTACCCCTAGTTTAAAGCTGGGAAGATAATTTCAAAACAAATAAGTAACAGGCCCAGAATTCTTCTGGAATCCAGGATGTTTTGCTACAGTGTCCTAATGTTTTCCTGTGTATGGTAAGTTTGGAGCTCTATGTGCATGGTCAGCTAGGCTGTCCACTGCATTCAGTGTCTATTGCTCCAGCAATAGACCTGCAAGACTGCCACTCTCAGATTCTTCAATCACAGGTCCCTTCCTGCCCATTCAGAACTACAGTCTGTCATGGTTTCCCCACTTCTGTCTTCCAAGTCTTTCTCCATGTCACACTGATCTCCTCCATACTTACCTTAACTCTAAGTAGCCCTGTAATCAAACATTCACCAATTATCCCATTGACTGTGACTTCATTTTCCTGAAAGTGACCCAGATCAACAAAACCTCCATTTCTTTTCTCTGGCTCACACGATGCAAGTGAGTCTAAATGGTGCTCAGGCTAAACACCAGATAGGCTGACCCATGCTTTGAGGGGAGGAGAGGCATGTTTGTTGAGACTAGGCAAGATGACTTCCCCGATGCAGAGCTGTGTCCAAGCTTGGAGCAGTCCCCTCAGTTTAGGAGTATCAGAAAGAGTTTTCATTTCTGATAAGCAGACAAATTTGATTATTTAGTTATGTTTCTTTCAACATACTTAGTAAGAAAAGTTCTGTTCATACAACCCACCATCCAAGCAGGTGCACAGTAGATGTATGTTTCTCTAAGAAATGTGGAAATGCAAATGTATGTCAAGAAATAAATGTACTGAAGAGAATAGGAAATCATCCACAGAAACCTTTGAATCCACTGTAAAGACGGAAAAGGGATGGAGTCTTTCAATTTCTGAGCTTTCAACACAAGTCATGGTGGACACAGTGTTCAGTCTTGCTTTCTGTTCCTCTGATACAAACATTTTTCCTGGGTTATTAACATATATGGAATATAATGAGACGAGCCAGATCCTCTTAGAGGAAGTGCATATCACTTTCAGTATTTCAAGGATACTTTAGCCGAGAATCCAGGGTTTTCTAAAGTGTTTAAAATTGTCCAATGGTATGGAAAATGAGTGAGTCTCCAATGGTATACCAGGTATCCTAGGAATGATATACACATGTGCACATATGCACACACACACACACACACACACACACACACACACGTACACGCACACACATCTCTATAGTCAAAGATGTTTTGAATGGCATGTAGATGGCTTGAATGGTTCAGTCAGTGAGATGGAAGCAAAAGGACAAATGTCTCAGTGCCTAGCAACCACGTAAAAGCCAGCTGTGGCAGCACACATCTTTAACCAACACTGCAAAGGAGGAGACAGGTGGACCAGGAACTCATTGACCAGCTGAACAAGTCAACCAGTGAGCTCCAGGTTCAGAAAGAGACCTTCTCTCAAAAGAGAAGATGGACCATTCAAGGACACTACCCAGCATGGACCTCTATCTCCCCCCCCCATATAGGTGCACACATCACACACCACCACCACCACCACCACCACCACCACCACCACCACCACCACAAAAGCTGAGAAACACTGAGTGGATGCTAGAGCTCTGAAGGTCAAGAATAGGCCTCAGTGTTTGAAATGAGGTAAGGAAGCTTGGCGTGCTGTCATCACTGCCACCCCTGACCTCCAGAGACCAGGTTCCTATGGAATGAGCACCAAGTCTCTTTGACGTTGTAACTATTTTGTCACTTGGGATAAATTGCTAGAATGCCAGTGCAGACCAACAAACAGGCCTAAGTGTCAAACCTGCCCATGCCTCCTGCCCTTTCCTCATCTCTCACGTGAACATATCTCATTTGCAAACCCTAAGTAGTCTCCTGAATCCTGCCCACAGAGAGGTCTGTTGAAAGTGCCTTCAAACCTTTTATGTTTTAGAAGCCCAGGAAGGTATACAGCATTGAATGGAAATAAGAATGGATATGTAACACCAATCTACACATCCCAGCTGAGTGAGAAACCGATCTCTAGAGTTGATTACTATGATTAAGTTTATTTACTGTGTTCTTTAATGGAATTATATATACACTCTTTACCTCAGCTTTCTATTTTCATGAGTTATAGAATGGACAGCATCCAACTAGGAGGATACTAGAACATACAATAAACCATGTAAGTCGGCTCTACAGTTCTCAAACTATGTGTGAAGGCACCCTTGTGGCTCCACAGCAAACTCATGGGGCACCTGAATTTACTAAGGAAGCATAGCACTATTTGACATTTATCGCATTGTGTGCAAAATATTAGTTTGAAATAATAGCTTAAAGGGGTTTGTAGTTCACAGTAGATCAGACACAATGTTAGATTATTCTATGTCCCCTTTGATGTCTTATCTTTTCGAAAATGTGTCTTTAGCAGTGACAGGATGTAAAACCTGTATTTCACAAGTCTCAGTGTGAGGATGACAGTGTTGGATGCAGCAGTTCTGAGGTCTAGGAAAGTATCCATGGTCCATGTGTCCCATTAGGATGTATGATCAGTTGCCTGGTAGTCTACCTCAAACTCATATGCTGAAATAGTAATATGAAGATGTGACTATACTCAGAGATCCAGCCTCTAAAGGTGGAGTAAGCTCAAATGCATTTCTCGGGTTGAGCCCTTTTGTGGCACGATTAGTGCCTATATAAGAACAGAGACCTGGGCACACAAAGAAGCAATGGGGATTTGCACACACAGAGAAGGTAATGCGAGGACATGGGGAGGTGGCCATCTACATCTGTAAGCCACAGTAAAAAGCCTGGGGAGTGGGCCACAATGGCAAGGAGATGATACTCTTGGACAGAGAGCCTGCAGAATGACAGCCTCCAGAACCGTGAGAATAAACCAATGTGGTTGCCTACACTGCACGTAGCATTTCCTTAGAGCAATCTGAAGTGATTAATCTATCTATCAACTTGACTAGAACCTGATGCGCCCAGTTATTAATTAAGCATTATTATGGGTAGAACTAGAGGATATTTCTTGCTGAGGCTAGCATTTGAATTGTCAGACCTGGTTAAAGAAAAGCTTATAACCCACAATTGTTGGGGAACCCATCCACTCAGATGGATAGTAGAATCCAGCAAAAACCTGGGGAAAGAGAACTGTGGCTGAAAGAACTGGGGCATTTGTCTCCTGCCTTTGCTATGGCAGATGAATTAAAGCACAATTCCTGAGGACTGTGCCACCAGAGGAGTGGTCATGGGACTGGTTAGGTGGAGCATGCTCAAATCACAAAAAAATCTCAGAATTTGTGATCAGTCAGAGTAGAACTAACTCCCTCCCTGTCTCCATGCCTGCCTTGGGGCACATAACCAGTACCCCCAACCAGGAAGTCACAAGCAGTCAGTCATGTAGCACAGCACTTGGAATTCTTCCCTGTGTAAATCGAGCATCTCCAGCAGCTTAGCCTCAGTCAGCAGAATGCATTTACCCCCAAACTCCCATCCCACTTCCCAAAGTTCATACATTCCCTGTCCACAAGGAACGAAGCTCACAAGTCATTTGACACATGATTGTCAGGGACTGGCTGTTTTAACTGAGGTCTAACATTTGGAAGAAGGCTCTCTCTCCCCTAATCACTGGTCCCTGTCACTCACAGAAGCTCCTATCAGAGCACTGGCTCCTGATATCACTGTCTAAAGCTCTGCAGACTCAGGACCCACCCAAACATCTTTATTCCTTTTCTAAGAGCTGTAACACTTCCAGCATGTCCAGCCCTTTGGTACCCTGTTTCTCCCTGGACTCCACTTCACCCTCCTCAGTCTGGTGTATAGGGATGGCTGACACCCTAAAGGGAAGAGGCAGACTGGAGACCCCACCCATTCTGGACTTTGCACTGCTCTCTCTGAGCCCTCTGAGCTGGTGTACCTGCAGCATCTGGGCACTCCACCAAAAGAGGCGGAACACAGAACGACACAGTCATAGCTCCTGGGCCTCCAGTTTGCCAATGGCAGACTGTAGGTCTTATCAGCTTGCATAGGTATATAAACCAGTTCCTAATGATAAGTGCATTATACATGTGCACATGTACATAATCACAGAAACGTACTGGCTGAGTTTCTCAGCAGAGTCTAGAATAACATAGACCCATGACAAACAGAATCCTGCACAAAAGTCAACTCCAAGTAGATGGAAGACTTAAGCACAAAACCGGATACCCTTACCTCTTAATCTTAAAGAGGGGGGAGGGGACAATATGCCTTAACTTTATAAACACAGGAGAAGACTTTCTGAAAAGGACCCTGGTAGCACAGGCATTAAGACCAACAGTTGACAAATGGGGACCTTGTGAAATTAAAAGGCATTGGTATGGTATAGAATGCTGTGTTTCAAGTCTAGGCAGCCTACAGACTGACTACCTTCCTTACTAGTCATTTTAGATTATGGTCTAGGATGTACACAGAACTCAGAAAGCTAAACAATAAGAAAACAACCAATCTAATTTAAACTTGGGATATGGAAAAAATTTCAGGAAAAAAATACAAATTTCTGGAAAAATGTACTTTTAATGTTCAAAACCTTTAGCTATCAGTATTAAAACTACTTTGAGATTTCATTTTACCCCAGTCTAGATGGCTAAGATTAAAAAACTTATAACAAGTTCAAAATCATAATCAATAAAATGCTATCTTTGGTGTGTGTGTGTGTGTGTGTGTGTGTGTGTGTGTGTGTGTGTGTGTGTGTGGAGGGGGTTATAGACAGGGTTTCACTGTGTAGCCCTGGCTATCCTGGAACTCACTCTGTAGACCAGGTGGCCTGGAACTCAGAAATCTGCCTGCCTCTGCCTCCCAAGTGCTGGGATTAAAGGCGTGTGCCACCACTGCCTGGCTAAAATGTTATCTTAGTTGTAAAAGCAATTTAAAAACTTTCCTGCAGATACTGATGGACTATCAATAATAGAACAAGCCCTTAAAACATGTCTTAATACAAAATTACAAATCCATAATGCTTTTCAAAATAAGAGACTCTGTCAGTACCTGACAAATACAGAAGTGGATGCCCACAGCCATCCACTGGATAGAGCACAGGATCCCCAAAGAAGGAGCTAGAGAAAGGACCCAAGGAGCTGAAGGGGTTTGCAGCCCCATAGGAGGAACAACAATATGAACTAAGCAGTACCCCCAGAGCTCCCTGGGACTAAATCACCAACCAAAGACAACACATTGTGAAACTCATGGTTCCAAATTCATATGTAGCAGAGGATGGCCTTGTCGGTCATCCATGGGAGGAGAGGCCCTTGGTCCTGTGAAGGCTCTATGTCCCAGTACAGGGGAATGCCAGGGCCAGGAAGCAGGAGTGGGTGGGTTGGTAAGCAGGGGGAGGTGGGAGGGAATGGGGGTTTTTGGAGGGGGAAACAAAAAAGGGGATAAAATTTGAAATGTAAATAAAGAAAATATCTAATAAAAATATTCCATTAAAAAAAACTTAACAAAATAAAATAAATGGCAAAAAGGGCTAAAGATATGGCTCCATGGTTACAAATACTTACTATTCTTACAGAAGCCTGAGGTTCAATTCCCAGCACTCATATGACTGCTCACAACCATGCGTAACTCTAGTTAAAAGGGATCTGATACACCTGTCTGACATCTGTAGGCACTGAGCATATATACGATATACATACTTACAGGCAGGCTAAATGCTCATACACATAAAATCAAACCAAGTCAGACCTGGTGCTCTGGTTATCCAGCCTGACTTGGGTGACTTGTCTCTCTTGTGATCTGACTGTGTGTGGTTTCTCTGAATTCAGAGGTTGAAACCTAATCCCTAAAATGACAGTATGAAGAGGATGACATTTTGGAAGTAGTTTCCTCACAGAGGCGTAGCCCTCAAAAAATGGGATTGGAGTCTTTATAAAAAGAGCCCTAGAGAGTTGCCTTACTCCTTCCACAGTAAGAAGACACAGTGAAGAGGGACCATCTATCAAACAGGCCTGAGTTAACCCTAGTGCACTAGTCTTGAACTTTCAGCTGTCCAGAGCTATGAGCAATAAGTTTGAAACCAACCTAGTCTCCAGCATCATGTTGCAATAATCTGAACTAACGCAGTCATCCACCTCCAACCTGAGCCCTTCCTTTGTCAGCCTCTCCTTCAGCCATTCTGGTACCTTCTCCTATGTTTGTCTGAATTCACCATTCCTCATTTGAGAAGTCCCTCTTCCATTTATTCCCTGTCCCCCTGAATCTTGCATACAGTCCATCTTGCCTTTAACCTTTGTTCATTCTGCAGTGCTCTATCTTGGTTACACTACCTTGGGATATCCGGACAACACGTATCCAGATCCTTACTGGACTTGAGCCCAGTTCTACTTCCTCTTAATTCTTTCACTTGTTAATCTAGTGAATGTTAATTGGTGCAGTAGGACATACCAGATGAGTTATAAATAATAAATAAGACATAGTTCCAACTCTCAAGAGTTTACATCCCAGTGAGAAAAGCAGGTAAGTTAGGCATCTTAGACAGATCTTGTCTAAACAGGGATCAAGATACACAGTGGAGTCATTTGACGTCACTGTAGAGATAAGGGAAGATCTTTCACAGGAAAGCTGTATCTAAGGTTAGATGAAGAGGATGGATGGGAGTTATCCAAGATAAGGGGAGTACACTTAGGATAATTGGAGATTAGGGGAAGTGCTGTGTGTGCATGCTGTGCAGGCTGGGAAGGGGTGGGAAAGATAAAAGCATGCTGTATTAAAGAAGATGTACTTTATCCTGTGGATGATGGGGAACACTAGGAATTTAAAGCAGGTGAAAAGAATCTGTGCCTTTAGTCTATCATTTTTAATAGGCCAAAATGTGGCTGTAATCTGGTGAGCCACAGTGGAGGCTGTCCCAAAGGCGGGGAGACAAACAATCCAGGCAAGAGACAAGCATCAGGACGTAATGCACCTAGTGTCCCCAGATAAGTTAAGTCCCTAGAGACAGCAAAGCACTCTTCCTTGGAATCTTCTCTTTATCTTAATAATCCTGGCGGAGCCACTAAAAATTCCACAGGTTGCTTGGAATTTGCTGGAGAGACTGCTGGAGCCCTTCTCTGCTGTGCAGGGATCCTTGGCCGCTCCTTGGTTTTCAGTAGGTTTTCATTTCCCTCTTTGCAGCTCTGTTCATCTCACCATTTATGACCTGGCCTTCATCCTCTAAAACCCAACCAGCCTGCAGACAGCTTCCTTGGATTTTTTTTTTTTTTTTTTTTAACCGACAGATGTGGTCTGAAGTTTCCTGCCATTGCCCGGCAATAAAGGGATCAGAACACCAAACCCCTCCACCCCTTTAAGAGAGGGGATGATAAAACAAATATTGGGGGGGGACGGTGGTAATGAGAAGACCATGCCTGCTCCTGCTTCCCATCTGTACACACTCAGGCATCTCTAGAGAAATCCTAGGGGCCCTGGAATTTTGTACCCAGGAATATTGTTTCTTAACTCGAGATTCAGTGGGGGGGTCTAAGTTGTACATGGACAGAATTTCTGGGGAAGGGGTGGAATGAGAATTTTGAATTTTCAGTGCTAGATCCTTTAAAGACAGAACAGTGTCTGAGATAGTAGGAAGAGGTCTGAACTTGTTTAGCTGAGTTTGATTTTTTTTTTCCCCACTACTCAAGTGTAGTATTTGATTGGACTTGCCCTTGTCAAGGTTGTCACCAATAGGCATGATGATGAATACAGGGACATCTCTACGCTCCGCCCTTCCTCAGCGTCTCAGCAGCATTTAGTAAGATGACCACTCCCCTTTTCCAAGGACACTGTGCCTTCTATGCTTCTTTTCTGTATTTCTTCTTCAACTCTTTTTCGGGGCCCTTGGCCAGCTTCTCCTCCTTCTTACAGAATGGAGAATGCTGGTGCTCTTCACTTTTGCTCTTTATTATCCATTTCTTTCTTCCCATTCCCTTCCAGTAGACCCCACTTGACACTTCTGTGAGTGTGTTGTGCAGCTATCTCCAACTCAACATGCGCATGGCAGACACGCTGATGGATGGCCAATGCTGCCCTGTTGCGTTCTCCTAGGCAACAAGGACTGGAAAAATGCAGAACACGAACACAGTCCTGGATGCCCACATCTGCAGCCTCCCATTGCATTATAAATTGTATAGAGATGAAAGGGGGCAAGAAGCAAAATCCCCATCATCTGCCAGTAGCATCCCTGATAATTTCTGGTTGATAACAGCTGCCATGCTTACAGAAGTTTCTATGATGGCACTTTAGGCAGCATCAGTAACAGAGATTGCACCTGCATCTGGACTTAAGCCCATTAGTGGCAGGTAGTACCCTCACCTCATTATACCAACCCATTTCTGTTCGCACTCTAAGTATAGGACACATTTACAAGGGTTAACCAAATTGTTAGACACAATCATTATACCAACCTCAGCCCACAACAAATTCATGTATACCAGAAAGGTTTCAGTCACTTTTCATTAAGCCATAAGAAACACTAAATATGTAACAATGAAAAGAGTTTAGATTATAGTTGTCTTTATACAACATAGTGAAGACTGTGTCAAGTAAAGACAAACATCATCTATGATCTTCTTAAATGGAGAAATAAGTTCAAGAAATGAAAAGTACCAGCAAAATTGTAATGCAACCTTTATAACAGATCTTTATAACTGCTACCCGTAATAGATTCACCTTTGGTATAAGTACTCAAAGTATTTTCTAAGCAAACACAAAACAAAACAAACAAACAATCCTGGGCACTGGCTAATTCAATGCCCTGAACAGAACTCTTAATTCCTTCCCCACCATCCATTTTCCTCCTTCTCCCTTATCTCATGAAATGCCATCATCAGAGACCAGGCAAGTTTCTTAAATGATACACTGATACCCCTTCTCTACTCCTGCATTTCAAACATCACCAAGTTCCATTCATTCCAGTCAAAAATATTTTAAACTCACCCTATGGCTCCACCTACTTCACTTTATCATGAAAACTTTTTCTTGGCTTTAAAACAAAAACATACCTACTCGTTATGCTCCTTGGGGCTCTGAGTTGTAAAGAAGCTGTTCTCCTCTCTTTTTCTGTCTCCTACCCCTTGTTTAGTATGCTCTAATGTGGTAGATAGATTATGTTTATGTACCCTTAGAAGTTTTAATTGCACCTTGCTGTGCTCCAGATAAAGAACCAACAAGAGAATGAGTGATAATACCAAGATCCCTCTCCAGCATGAGTGAAAAATCATGAAATTTCAACCCTGGAGTTCTCTATGCAATCTGCAGGCAGCTCTACAGGTCAGCCCACCTCCTTTCCAGAGCAGTTCTTCCCATTTATATAATCTTGTGGGAGGATGGAGGTGGGGGGTTCTTGTGAACCTGGTGAGCTTCAGGGACTTCTTGAGACTTGTGAGTTGTTTTTATTCTCCTAGGTCTTAAACATCCCTTTTGAAAATCTTGAGTTTTCATTAGCTTCCTTGCAGAAGTTCCTAAGTTTTAAAAGCTTCACTCCTGGATTGGGCATTTCATTGGAAGAAATTGTTCTACATCACTCACCTCTGCATCTCTCTATGCTCTTTGGTAACACCATCCTATTTTACACCATTCACATCTTTATGCAGATTCTATCTCACAAATGACCTGTCCTGAAATTACTTCTTCCTTCAGAATTCCTATTATATCCTTGGAAGTACAGCGCTGTTTTCAGATGTTGGTGATATCATTTCAGAGTTCTGTGCCCTCTTCTTTTCAGAGCTCCATTGGCTCAAAGCCTAAAATGGCAATAAAAATTACCTTATAGGGCAATTGTAAGAAATCCATTAAATGAAGGCATAATGCTGATCCACAATAGGTATCCAGTAAAAACATTGTTCTTATATCAAAATGTTACCAGCAATAGATTAAATTTACTATTTTTAAAAAGTTTACCTAAAGCATATGTGAATAGAAGAAACTATTTTGAGTTATAAAACTCACCATTGCCCTTGTGCTTCAGCAAGAGCCAATAATTACACCAAGCATTAAGAATCTTGGGGTACACTATTTTCAAAGGCCTCAGAATTGGGGTACACTATTTCCAAAGGCCTCAGTATTTAGAATAGGTCTGTGTCTGCCTTTATATGTAGTGTATTGGGACTCTAGAGACAAATAACATTGAATTCCTGACCCAAATGTGTTTTATGAGTGTTTTCCTGATATCATAGTAGGGCTATTTATGGCTGTTGAAAAATAGACTGTTAAGAGTCATTTCATGGGACAAGAGACTCCAGAATGGTTATAAAAAGGCAATCATTCTGCACAGCACGCCTTCTGGAGAGTGGCTCTGCTAAGAAATTGGCATCAGTCCTGGTCTTCTTCCCCAGGTCATCTTCATTTGCCTGGTTTTCCGAGTTGCTGGGAGATATAAAAAACAGGTGCGCTTTGATGGCAACAGCTTTTGCTACTGAAAGATTCCATTCCTCAAACCCTCCAAAACTTAAAGGGGAATAAAACTGCCTACAAACGACTTTTCCTTTGGATGACCCTAACGCTGATGATACATGAGGCTCAAGTCCTGGCTGCCATCAGCATTGAGAAATCTGTCCACTAACCTTCCTCCATGCTTTGTATTTCTAAAATTTACACTTGCCACCTGGGTTTATGCATCTCCATGGAAGCAGAGGGCAAAGAAGTCTGAGCCTTAGAAGGAGTGGAAGCATGTTCTAAAGAAGAGCTGCAGGTAAAGAACAAATTCAGACTGAGAATCCTCTTAGCTCATCCCTCCTTCCTGCAAGCCTACCTCAGACAAGGTGCTTACCTCAAAACCAGAGCCTCAAGGGTATTTGTTTACCAATTCTCGTTCCCTCTGTTGATCTTTTTTCTCTAGAGGCCAATGAGAAAAATGCTTGCTATAAAGTCAGTGGATTCCATTTATCACTCCAATAATAAGAAGAAAACTTTCAAAACAAATGCAAGAAGACTCTTGTCCAAGGCAAGGCTTTTTTTTTTTTTTTTTTTTTTTCTGGAACGTTAGATGTACAACATGGCAATAAGTATTCTGAGAAAAAAGTTCTGTGGTCAACTAGAATCGAGAAATGCTGATTTCGTTTCTTTCCTGCGGGAATCCTTAGAACCCTTTTCTACTCAAGAGCATTATAAATCCTAAGAACAGGAAATGGACCATAGGAATATTGATAGAGAGATACACCAGAATCTTATGGGAATAAGAACGGAAAACAATATAAACTAAACAAAATTCCCATACTCGATCAGTCACAGCCTACTCGAGACAATTCCATACAGAGGCAGTGGAACCACAATCCATGACTGAACTCCAACAATGGCATTCAGTACTCAGAGGGCTAAGGAAGTCCTGTAGACAAAAATCGGCAGGCAGAGAGAGTTTGAGCTTTAGTCCACCTTCCCTGATCCTAGGCAGGGAATATACATGTTCTCTTCACTAAAGTGTATTTATCCTTTTACTTTGACATGTCGTCACATACACGTGCCTCTTGCTTTCTTTGGAAACTACTTAGTGCATACATTATATGCAAATGTCAGCCCCACCCCTCACTAGCTCTGTAATCCTGAACGACTACCTCGACTTCATCTGTGTTTCATACGAATTGTGATAAGACCCAGAGATCACGTAAATAAAGCGCCCAGCAAAGTTCCTGAAACACAGTACATTCAACTACTTGGACTACTACTGTTTTTATTAGGTCTTAAAGTCAGAACAGACTTACAGATCAAATATCTCATTCATCATCATTTATATTATAGCTTCTGTTTGAAACTCCCCTTGAATCCAATTTGCTTTAATTAACTCCCAGACTCTAAAAGACGTACCGTTCCAACTGGGATAAATACCAAATGAGGCAACTACAAATCTTGTCCTGAATTGTAATTTCCCAGTGAAAGGCTAGGGGTAGGGTGTAGTTGGATGGAAAAGACATAAAGATAAGCGCAATAGACTTGGAATTCAATAGCCACCAAATCAGATAGTCACATAAGACTCTTCAGAAGAAAGCGTTCTCTTCCTGACGGATGAAAGTCTCGTGAAAGAGCGACATTAAGTTCGACTTCAGTGTGTGGGTTGAAAGTGAAAGCATCAACTTAGAACCCCCAAGACTAATTTCTCAGACCAAGTCCTTAGCACAAAGAATTTATTTGATTCAGATGGACAGAAGGCAGGGAGGAATAAGGAACAAGCAGGGGAGATAGAGGAAGAGGGAGAAGGGGGAAGGGAACAAAGGAGAGGGGAGAAAGAGGGAAGGAAGAGGGAGAAAGGCTATTTGTCCTAGAGAACAAAAGAGTATCTCTGGATAGAGAGAAGAGGAATGTGGCACATAGGAAAATGGGGGGATATAAAGGTAAAATGAGAGCCAAGTGTTTAGTGAGGTGTTTAATTTTAGTTGGGTATGTTAATTTGCTGAGCTAAAGAGCTTTTGATCACTGGACTTCAATACTTTGATACCTGGACCTTGGTAGTCAGCCTCAGGAGAAAGAAGCGGCCAATTAAAGGAATAGTCCTTGGAGACAAGCTTTATGACTGTAATCTAGCGTTTTTTTTTTTGTTTTTGTTTTTTTGTTTTAACAAGGCAGAGGGAATGGAAGAGGAGGGCAAGGCCTGGCAGAACCATGTTCACTACACTCCAGCCAGTCAGAGTCTGTTCATGGGTCATAAATGGATTCCTGGATTCCAGAGGTAAGCAAAGTTAGCATGGGTAGGTATGGTAAATGAAATATGAATCCAAAAAGAAAAATAAGATGACAGTTTGTTTAAAAAAAAAAAAAAGTTCACCAACCATTTCTACCTATATGCAAATTATACAACTCCAAAGAAAACTCAAAGATATCCTTTAAGTACGTGACTGAACCAAAGGAAACCAAGAAAGAAAGGGAATCGATAACAAACAGAAACATGCTTCCAACCCTGAAAGCAGGAAGTTCATGAGATGATCCTGGGAGTAACCAAGTGTCTACTTCATTTGTGAATGAGGAATTAGGCATTAAAGCCTGGGTGGTTGGGGTAGGTGGATAGACAACCAGTATCTACTCTCAATGAGTGGTCTTTCCAGGGGCTAGCAAAACAGTGTGAATTGATCTACTAGTATAGAAAGATACAAATCCATTTGCTTGCCAGGATGACCACAAGAATAAAGCATTAATTTCTGCTGACCTGTTTCCTGAGGACCTATTATCCTTGAGCTTTAATCACCACTATTTGAGCGATCTGGAAAACTATGTTGAGAAATCATCACACAAGGACTTATTGACATCTGTTATTTTGAGAGCGCTGGGCATAAAAAGAAGCACCACTTCATTCTGGCAAACAGAGTTTCCAAATTAGACAGAAAATGTTTTTCAAAGCTAATGCCACACGAAAGACTAGCACACAACAGAAAACAATGGAGTTCATGAAGGAACAATCCCTAATGAGAGGTACCAAGCTAATAAACAACAGAAACAGACCCCCAGGAATTCCAGAAACTATATGATAAACATATTTAATATGACAAAAAGGCAATGTTTGAAATGTTTAAAGACATACATATTAAGAGGACAAAATATCATGAAAATAATTGTATAAAAATAAATAAACAAAATGAAGATATTTTATATTAAAAGCTATACAGTATAAGGCTAAACCAAGGTGAGGAAACAATTAGTGAAGTAGAAAATAGACTTAAAGAAATTCAGTACAGATGAATACATTTTAGTTAAGACATGGAAGATGTAGTTTAAAATTATAATAACATGAACAGAAATGAAGAAAAGGACATGTTTGGAAGTTGGTAGCTAAAATTCTTACATTATGCTACACTGTTTTCACTTTTATGTCTAAAACCAACCAATAACTTTTTACCCAAGATCTCTCTAATTCTGTCCTTGGCCCTGAAATTCTCAGAATGTCTGAAACTTATAAAATAAAAGCCAGGAGCTGGAAAGATTGCTCGGTGGTTAAGATACTTGCTGATCATTCAGAAGACCTGAGTTTGGACACAGGACCTCATCGGGTGGCTCACAGCTACATATAACTCCAGCTATAAGATATTCAACATCCTCTTCTGGCCTCTGGGAACTTACATACACACATGGCTTTCTTTTAAAAATCAGGTTATGCCAATTCTGCACTTACCAGAGCCTCCTGTATATAGAACCTCCTCCATATAAAACTTATCATGGTGTCTCTTGTCGACTTCCCAAATATTTACTTTCATTATTTATCTTTCTTAGCTGTGTTCCAGGCCTTCCTTTGATCCACTCTTCCTTCAAAATTTGCCCATGCTTGCCCTACAGCCTCTGAGACTGCAATCCCCTGGCTAGAGTCTCCCACCCCAGGTCAGCATGCATCTCTCTTGCTTTGTTTAGGTATTTTGCAGAAGCATCTCTATGAGTGAGATGCCTAATAATTGTTTTACAGGGAAAGGCTGATCCCTTTCTTTGCTTGTATTTTTCCATAGCACTTAGAAAATTGTAGTTTTCTTTTGTCTATTTCTATTCATCACTTTCATCTCTCCCAAGAGTATAAACTTTGTGACTCACAGCATCAAAACTAGAAGAGATTAGATAGTGAGGCGTTCAGAACTATAGCTTTAAATTGATCTATTATAAAAGAGGCATAAAATTAAAATGCTTGCCTTAAAATCTAATCAGTTAGAAATGTAAAACAAAGGGAACCCAAAGGTAGAAATTAAAAGCATAAAAATAGAAACTAAGGAAGTAAAAACTCTACTAGAAGCTTTATTAAAATCAAAATCTGTTTATATTTTTGAAGTTTTATATATACATAATACTATTAAATATATAAATGTATGTTTTATACATATAAAAATATGTAAATACAACCTGCTCAATCTTTATAGTGTTCCTTGTGTATATGTGATTTCAGAGCTGACCACTTGGAATTGAATAACCAATATGTGTGTGCTCTGATTTTGCCTCTTGCTCTCAGCATTCCTAAGCTGCCTGTAGGTCTTTCCTGAGGGTCGAAATCTTATGAGTTCTTTTGTTTTTCTCTTTCCTGTTAGCCTGATTCTTGGTGTTATCCTTGTCCGAGTATTGTTTCGGCAGCCCTGTTGATGAGACTTGGTGACTGCAGCTTCTCTGTCCTTTCTAGAAGACACAATCTCATAGAAAACTTCCTGTTCCTCTGGCTTTTGCAGTTGTTCCATGCCCTCTTCCACCAGGACCCCTGAGCTTTAGGTACAAGAGTTATACTGTAGATGCATTGGAAATGATAGTTTTATATTCTAGCTAGACTATATAAAAGACACACAGTCTTGGTCATTTATTTTAAGCTATAAGCCTAGATTGGGCAGGTTTTGGAACTATTCTAACTCACATCTCAGCCATGTGTCCCCTGTTACTTGCTGTTTCTTCTGGCCAGGTGCTAATGAACCACCTCCTCTCCTGGCTGCTAATTTTTCTCTTCTGTCTCCTCTCTTCCACTCCCTCCCTCTCTGCGCTCTCCTAGACCCCTCACTCAATCCTCAAGTCCCGCCTTTCTCTTTCGACTGCCCAATCATAGCCTTTAGCCTTTTATTGAGGAACTAACCATCAAAAGCTGGTGTAAGTGAGAATTTGCTCATGGGGGGGGGGGGGCTGCCACATCTTACAGTCCAGAATTTAGCATTTGAATACACAGCAGCACCAGACCAACCCAAAACACATATCACTGGAGTGCTGAGCACAGTGTGATGACTCAGAAGTTTGCTGCTTTTAGTGTTGGTCTCTGTCACTGTAACCATTTTTTAAAAAAAATCTTCAGGAGAAGGTAGTTGTAAAACATCATTGCAGGAGAATGTGGTAACCAGTTCTGAGAATTTTTAAAAGTACCCACAACTTTAAAAACAACAAAACACAGAAAATATTAACATATCCCAAGGTCAACTCTCTGTTTAGTTTGAAAACATGAAAAAGCAGAAGCATTTCCGTGACAGACATCAGAAAACAAAACCAACCAAACCAAAAAAAAAAACAAAAACAAAAACAACAACAACAACAACAACAACAAAAAAAAAAACAAATTAAAAGAAGTAACCAAATCTCTAAAAAGAAATAGAAAAGATTATGACCCACATGTAAAGGTGAGCTGAAAATATTAGCTATAAAGATTGATTCAAGTATTACCCCCTACACAGATGAATTTTAGTTGGTTGTAAATATGTACATATGGTGGCTTGAATATGCATGGTCCATAGGGAGTGGTACTTTTAGGAGGAAGTGTTTCACTGTTGGGGTGAACTTTAACGCTCCAACCAGAGCAAAAGAGTCAGTCTTCTTTTATTCACCTTCGGAACAAGATGGAGAACTCTCGGCTCCTCCAGCGCCATGCCTGCCTGGATGCTGCCATGCTTCCCACCTTGATGATAACGGACTGAACCTCTGAACCTATAAGCCAGCCTCAACTAAATGTTGTCCTTATAAGAGTTACCTTGATCATGGTGTCTGTTCACAGCAATGGTCCCTTAATTAAGACAGTTTATTTTTAGATTTAGAAAACTTCTTGTGCTCATTTTGGATATCTTCCATAGATAGTGGGAGGAGAAACATTTGGGGCAGGAAAAAATGCACATGGATATTCAGACCCTAGCAACCCCCTGGAAGAGTGAGATAGAACTGAGAGGAACTGCAATTCTAGGTCCAGATACCGTTCCAGTAAAGGAGAGGACATGAGAATATGGAGCACACTCATGCTCCATGCTATTACTCTTCATTAGCAAGATGGTGGACATTGTCTAGGAAAGAAAAAGAAGCATGGGCCAAAGAAGCCACATTTCTTCTAGAAGCAGTAAAGAGTTCTTGAGATGCCTAAGAGAAATCCAACTTGGTAGAATATTGACAGGCCACCTCAGAAACCTGAGAGCCCTTCTCCCCAGCATCATAGGTCAGAACCCAGCTCATGTCAATTCAAGTGATCATCCCTCCTACATCAGTTCAAGCCACATCAGTCATCCTTAGTCAGTCCTGGAACAAAGGATTCTTGACTGAGAAACTCTCAGAGAACTGCTCAACTGTTTATTCTGTCCATGTGTAAAAGCACCTAGAGAAAGCCACACAGCATTGTGCCATCTTTGGAAAACAACCAATTTCAACTGGTGGTGTCTGGAGCTGAAAGAGCAACAATTTCTTCATGACTGTCATTTGAAGCTATCCAGCACCTTCATGGTATGACATAATCACGGCAGAAGCAAGAGCCATGTGCTGCTGCCAAGTAATGTGTAAGACTTATGAAATAGCTCAGTGAGTAAAGGCACTTACAGGCCAGCCTAAAGACCTGAGTTTGATCTCAAGAATTCACAGGGTAGAAGGAAAGAAGCAATTCTTGTAGCTTTCCTCTGATATCGGCACACGCACCATGGCTCACACACACACACCACATAACATTAAGGAAGCAAATTCACCCAAGAGGAGTAGAAGG
>NC_034595.1:56597267-56601701 GCF_900095145.1 Mus pahari
GGATAGCATTTGAAATGTAAATAAAGAAAATAATAAAAAAAGTGTGTGTGTGTGTGTGTGTGTGTGTGTGTGTGTGTGTGTGTGTGTGTATAAAAACTACTTGGTAGAACATTCTGTGTGTATTTGCATATCTTTACGTTATAGTTTACAAGTAAATTTTCTATAGAATTGTAAATCCATTATTTGTGCTTTAGGTATTTTACTTTTCTATGTAGTTTGTAATAATTTTAACTCCACCTCTGTGTGTGAGCTGAACTTCAGAAGGGTTCCTCTATAGATGTCTAACCACAGTAGCATTCTCTAACAAGTTCATCGACTCTGTTCTAAATACTTCTTTCCTTTTAAAATTTTATTTCATGTGTATGAACATTTCGCTTGTATGTATGTTTATGTACTATGTGCATACATTGCACATGGTGGCCAGAAGAGGAAGCTATAGACAGTTTTTAGTCTGTGTGTGTGTGTGTGTGTGTGTGTGTGTGTGTGTGTGTGCGTGTGTCTTGGGGGGGCTGAGTGGGTGGGGGGGAGGGTGTGTGGGTGTGTGTGCAGGTGTGTGCATACTGATAATTAAGTCTAAGCTCTTAACTACTGAGCCACCTTTCCAGCTCCATACTTCTCTTGAGTGTGCCTCAGTGATTTAAATAAGATGAAAAACCCAGGATAATAATTTCCCAAAAGTTCCCCATCCCAGAAACTCAAGATTAGTGCTTCCAAGTGAATCAAATCCCATGCCAAATATGAGTAGCTCCATTATAGAAAACAAGTTTTTAGTTTGATTTCTGATGCTGTCTATGTAGATAAAGGAACAAGAGGGCCAGAGCCATTATCTGAATAATTTAGCTCCTGCACACTTTGTCCAAGATTGGATAAGTGACACAGAAATTAGGTATTTGTTGGAACTCTGATACCAGAACTCTCCAACCAGAAGGGTGAGAAGTCTGTCCTTAAGGATGGAGAGTTAAAGGTTTTGTTTTTAAATGAGGAGGCAATCATAACTAAATACATATGAAAGCCAAAAAAGAAACTTGTACTGCAAGCTAATTTTTAAAGAAAAGGGGCAATTGTATTTTTAAATGAATAGGAACAGGAAAGAATTGGCATTCTCTGACATACTTCAGCACACTCTAGGGTAGATTTCACCTGTCAGAATCCCCATCATGTGTGACGTGCAGAGCACGGTGACTATGCCACGGGGACCACACAAGAGGTAATTTAATCATGTCTTGACATCTGTTTCTGAAAGAACTGTACCTGACCCAGGGCATAGAACCACTGGCTTTCATCTTACAGGGTAAACAAGTCCTATAGCTACAGTAGACTCCGCACTGTGGTGATTATAGTTAGTAATGATACATCATGCACTGGAAATTGAAACTTTGCTAAGAGTACAAATCTTAAATGTTTTCATCTCAAAAATAAATAAGGAAAATGGTATGTTGGGCACCTAGACATTGGACATGTGGAAAGCATTGGTGTAAAGCACTGGGGAACAGTGAATCAGAAAGTTGTAATGTTTGGGGGTTCAAACTGGTGCAGCCACTGTGGCAATCAGTAAGGCTGTTCCTCACAAAGCCAGCAATAGGTCTACCAGATGGCCGAGCAGTATGGCTCCTGGGTGTGTATCCAGGGAGTGGGAGAGGTGGAGATTTGTTTATATTGTATGACTGTGGCCCTTAACTGAGTTTTCAGCTTTTAAAAATAACATTGCTCAATTCATTTCTTTTTAAGAGTTATTAAAATTGAAAGGAGGCTTGGGTAAAGGAAAACTTCCTCTGATTTAGATCTGGGATGGGGAAGGTTGTGTGCTTTGCCGTGTTAGGGGGCACCATTCACATAGATCACAGCTTGAGCAACCCCCAAAACTGTGCTCTGTGATGGCTTGAAGTACACTGATATGCAAAATACCTCTGAAGGTGGCCTAGTGGAGAATGAAAAGCCAATGACACTTTCCTGCAAGAGGTAACAGCTAAGCCCGAGGCCAGGAGGGGATCGACAAAGTCAGTTTAAGGAAGGGTGGATCGGGGAAGGTAGACCAGGGAAGGCAATTACAACAGGGGAGATGGAGTACTTACAGATTTTTTTCTGCATTGCATTCCTTTCTCCTGTTTTTGTAAACTATTATTTTATCTTGTAAAAAAAAAAAAAAAGCTTTTTAGAAAAGGTGCTCCATTAAAGGCAAACACTTAGTAAAATAACTCATGGCTTAAACATCAGCCTTCCTGGGCGATTATTTGTTCAGCTACTTAGAAAAGTAAAGAATTTATTTAGAAACTCAATCTTGATAAAATTGGGTGCTATCTCCAAATTGCTTTAGTTCTCGTCTCCTTGAGCTTCTGCCAAATCCTCCATTATTTTATTTAAAGGCAATAAATAGATTTTCTCCTGTTCCCTTCTAGCTTATAAACGTTAGCTTAGAATGGGCACAAAGGACAGGTGCTTGTGGAGATGGTTGAGTGAATGCAGCTAGTATCCATTGAGAAGTCATGGGTTGAGACTGGGTTGGGGGAGGGAGTGAGATTGGGAGGAGAAGGTCTGGAGTCTTTCCCTGTCTAACCGTTCATAACTTCTTTTCTTATTTATCTGACAAATCACAGGTTCTTAGCACGAATTTGTTAGTAGGTAAATTGGGCCCTCCTGAATGCATATGGGAACAGAGTTTAAGATCTGCTAACTCTTAATGTGTGCTTATCACCTGGAGTCTACCAGACACTCCAAATGGCAATCCTTACCTCTGCGGATCAAGAAAGTAGCATAGTGTTCTCATTGACAAATGGGGACACCAAGAACCAAATATATAACTGATGTCTTAGTTACAAGGAGTGAGAAATGAGGGTAGATTCGGAGTCTGCCACAGATTCATACCTTCCAACGCTGCCATGCTGAAAGTCAGAAAACCAAAGCCTTGCCAGTGTTTCAGATTACACCCAGAGGCCTCAGAATTTCCTTGTGTATAAAGTAGCCAAAATAATTCTAATACCCACTCACGGGATGCGAGGCCACAGAAGAACTGAAGTCGATGTTAAGTGGGAGGCTGAAACGTTGGCCAAAGACTGTTTTGTTTTACTGTTCCCTGAGTCCGGACAACTAACAGCAAGGTTTGCTTTGTTTCTTTGTGTTTCTTTTTTTTAAGTGAAATGTTGGCAGACAGGTTGGCTGAAGCACCAGACCTCCTTGTCATCCCAGCAGACACTAGAGATGAAAAAGAGTCTGCCTGGTTATCGTTGTCTGGCCACTCTTGGCTGAAAAAAAAAATAGAATATTCTTCAGAGAGCAAGGGACTGGTCTCATTCTTACAGCGAAAGAACCCTACGTACCCATTATTCTTCAGTGAAAGGGGAAATCCTTCAGATCTCAATTCTAGTCTTTAAAAGTAAGCATGGTGTTTATAAGAAAGAATAGGTAGCAGACATGTTCATTGTTGGGGTTATTAGTTCATCTCCCTTACATAAACAGTCCATTTTCTAACCACACAGAATGCGTGGAATGAATGCATCTTGAGTGAACCTCTTCAAGGTTAGACAGACTTAAATGTATTTTCCTTTTAATAAAAATTTGTATCCTTTTTTAAAAAAGACTTTCTATTTCCCCCTTTGTCTTGACTATTAGGAACCTCAAAATCCATGTTCATGGCTGATGATATCAGTGGCCCATAGCATAAATTCTTCTTGTAAAATGGTGTTATTTATACTAGCATGTTACTAATAGACTCTTCTGTGTCTTTGGCTATGAGCATCTATGAATCCTTGCCAGAGGCATGATGCTGATTCTCCCAATAGCCTGGGACTTTCAACCATGCCAGAGGCAGGCAGGCCCTCATCATGACTCTGTAGCCATGTATTGTGGCACCTTGACAATTCAGTTTGTCTAGGACAATGTAAGATGGCGGAATTGACGGTACAGCCAGACAGAATTCAGGTTTGCAGATGTTGCTTGCACATACCCCGTCACCCTGAGAAGGTTGTATTCAGTTATCCCTCTGGTCCCATGGCGCAGGGCTACCCCAGCAGAGCTCCACTGAGGTCTCTCGTCAACATACCTCCTGTGGGCTTGAAGGAATATGAATGATAGCCACCCACTGTTGTTTCAACCATTGAGTTTGGAAGTCTTTTAATGCAGTATGTTAATGAGTTTATGGTAAATGGAAAATATTTATTAAATGCACACTTTTAAATGCCTAGTGGAAACGTTTTAATGAATGTGTAAAAGACTTCCAATGTTTTAGAAGAAGTATATTATTTTATAATTCTATATACTTGTATAAGCTCCTCCTGGATGGCCTTTATCCTGTAAAAACCTGGTTACATTTCAGAATTCTCTGGGAAGTCTGTCCTAATATCTCCTATAATTGAACTCTCTGCCTACTTAATGCTAAATATGGTTCTTGTATCTATGTTACTCTCTGTCTGTCTATCTGTCTGTCTGTCTGTCTTTCTG
>NC_034595.1:56602531-56606588 GCF_900095145.1 Mus pahari
GAGAGAGAGAGAGAGAGAGAGAGAGAGAGAGAGAGAGAGAGAGAGAAAGAGAGAGACTTGACTTCCAGTCTTGAGTCTTTCCCTGTGTTAGCATCCATAATTCACTTAAAGCTTTACACTCTTGATTTCTCATTTGTTTGACAAATAACAGGTTCTTCTAACAAATTTGTTAGTAGGTAAGCTGGGTCCTCCTGACTGCTTATGGAAACAGATTCTAAGATCTGCTAGTCCTTAATGTGTGCCATCACCCAGGGCATTAGTAGGCAGAAGTGGGGTAACCTAAGAGGAAGGGAGGACCCAGGGTGAGTGTCAAGTCTTCAGTGGTTTTGATTTGGGTGAACTGCCACAGGACAGCAACACGATTGGTGAGAAGGAGGAAGCCACTTGGCAAGGCAGGGGAAACCAAGCTTCTACCAAGCAAGTTTGAAGTGTGAATATGATGCTCAACTGCATTTGCACAACTGGGTGGTCCTCTTATTAACGTTTTGGTAGATGCTGGCTTTCACAAAGTATTGTGCAGCATATCTCATCTGCCTCTCCGTGCCTAACTGTCTACTAGACTTGTCCCCGGGAAGATAGTCTGATAGGCATGGCGTTAACACATGTCCCTTAGCTTGTTTACAGATAGGATTAAAATCAAGAGAAAGTGTTACAAGGTATAGAGTGGGAGAAGGAAGGAAGCAAGCGAGGAAAACAAAGGAACAGACAAAGGTTAGGTGTAAACTTTCCAGTTTCATCCTAACCAGGATGTTATACACTGGCTGCATCCTTTGACCAGCAGCCAAGGTTCTGTCTCTGCCTTTGTCTCTGTCTCACACATTCCGGAGACCATGCCCTCACCCTCCGTTTTCTGACCCAGGGGCAGTGCTTTGATTTGTGTGTGTCCTCCAGTGTTTGTGATCAGGAGCTGTTTTTAAGAGGTTGTTGGGTCATGAAGACCCTGCCCTGCCTTTCATCAGCAGTGAATCACCCTCCTTTCCTCCCTCCTGATGCCCTCTTCCACCTTCTGTTAAGGCTGATGCAACAGAAGGCTCTAGTCACATTGCCAGATGTCACCGTGACCTTGGACTTCTAAGTCTCCAGAACCAGAAGTCATAAATCTCCTTTCAGTCTCATGTATTCCAGGATAGCAGAAGAAAACAGACTTATGACAGGCAGACATGAACCCCCATTGCTTCCATCTTTGGGGTTCTTATTCTAGGGTTTCTTGTGTTTATTAAATCATTCTTACTCATGTGCATGTTCCATGCTTTTCCTGCAGGGACACAAAATAGTACAACTGACATTTGTTAAATAGTTATTCTACACACTGAACGTGATGATTCCCACCTTTGATCATAGCACTCAGGAGGCAGAGCAGGTGAATCTCTGTGAGTTTGAGGCCAACCTGGTCTACACAGCAAGGTCCTGGCCAGCTGGGGATATATAGTGAGACACCCTCTCAAAAAAGAAAAGATGAGAAAAGAAGAGAGAAAGAAAAGAAAAGGGCAAAGAATGGTTACAGACGAGTGTATGCATTAGTGAATGGATCTGTTCTCGAGAAAATGAATCTTGTTTGGCTATGTGAGCATCTGAGCATCAGGAAGAGTCATGAGATGCATGAGAAGGTCTCATGGGGCAGTCAGAGGAGAAACCATATCAGATGGGAATGAGAACGCATTTGAGAAGTACGTGCACTGGGCAGAGGAAACTCCACGGTGGTATGGATGACGTGGGCAGAGCGTGGTGTTCATTTATTTAGGAATTTTCCCCTCAGTAAAAATTTTACTACTCCTTAGAGATAGATCGAGGATAAGATAAGGAGAGAAGTGAGGGTAAGGATTAAGAAAGTTAAAAATAACCTGCCCACACTTTTTAATTAGCTTCAAAGGAGACATCATTGCCAAACACAATTATGCAGACATTGGAATGTCTGTTTCCCTCCTCCTGCTACAGTTTCCATGCAATTTACTCGGCTTAGATTTGTTTATTAGCAACTTAAACAATTTCAAATCAAATAGCCTGCTTCCCCTACAGCAGGCCTGAAGATAACTGCTGGGTGCTGGATGTATATCCAGTAAGTAATCTTGACAAGAAATATTTGTCAAAGGCTCGCAGGCAGAGGGTGGGGGGCGCTTCCTGTTCTGCTCAGACCAATGTAATGAGATGTCTTGAATAGTTGAAGTTGCCCTTGTGCAGATACTTCTAGGCAATCTTCAAGTGAGCAAGAGAGGAAATCCACCATAGTGGAGTGCAGGGTGGGGACCAGGTCTTACCAGGAACTGAGGCCAATGGCCATGGCTGTATTCCACACACCACCCACTTGTTTCACTTATAGTACAGCAACTAAGGAGTGGTGGTACTATTATTAATTTTGAAGAAAAAGGAGGAGGGAAGAAGAGGAAGAGGCAGAAGAGGAGGAAAAGGAAGAGGAGGAGGAGAAGGACAAGGAGGAAGCAGAAGCAGGAGCACCATATCCCATGAGAAAACTTTAGAGAGCACCTAACAGATATTTTTATATCTTCAATGTGGAAATAGTTTCATGGACATATAAACACCTCAAAATTTATCAATTTGTATGCTGTAAATACGGGAAATTTACTCCATACCAATTATACCTTATTAATCTTATTTAGAATGAGATAAACCTCATACACCTTATGATTCTCTAAATCCCCATGTCTCCAGCCCCCAGTCCTCTGGCTTTGCCAGTCATTACTTCTCCTTCTTCATCACACTGGCTTCACTGGTATTCTTGAACAGACATAACCACCTTCACTGCTGCCTTGTACTCTGTTTGTCTTCTCTGAAGTGTTTCTTCTACTCCCAACTTGGTCTCCCATGCCACAGCCAGATCTTACGGAGGCATCTTCTCAGCTGAGGTACTCTCTTCTCAAATGACTGCAGTTTATATCAAGCTGACATAAATCTATCCAGTACAAATGGCTACAGATTTTATGTACAACAGTATATATGCTTGTATTTATTTGTAGAGGATTAGTTTGGCTTTCACAAGAATTATATTAAAATTTCTTCACCCCTCTTAAGACTAATACATGCCACTCCTAGACTCTTGGAGTACAAGAAAATGTGAAGCCCTAGTGTTCTAGTTCGGTCAGATATTTGAGTGGCCTTTACATTTATTTTTGCCCACTTCAAAAAGAGTGCCTTCAGTCCTGGGTAACTCTTCATTCACTTTCCAGAGTACTTGCTGCAACCAGTAGGGTGACTATTGTGTCCAGATATTTGATAGAGGTGCCAGATATTTGGTTAATTTTCCTCTAGTTGTTATTGTGAAGGTATTATTTTTAAATGATTGACTTTTTAACATTTCTTTTGCTTTGTTGGAATGGTCTCATATAGTCCAGAATGACCTTAAATTTGCTATGGAATTAACACTGGCCTTAAGCTATTGATCCTTTTGATTGTACCTCCCAAATGCTGAGATTACTGAAATGTGCCTGATATGTGGTGATGCCTGACTTAAAATGTAATTGACATTTAAATCAGCGTTGTTAGGGTCAGCACTTCCACACGCTGAGCTGGGGGAGCAGTCTTAGAATCAAACTAGTTCACTCATTATCCCCTTCAGAAGTTCAGTCTTCATTCCGACCCTCCCACCTCAATACTATGTCTTAAACTAACTCTCTCTCTCTCTCTCTCTCTCTCTCTCTCTCTCTCTCTCTCTCTCTCTCTCTCTTTTTGAGACTCTCATCCAATAACCTGGGAACATGAGCCATTCGGAGGATGGGAAGACAAAGATCATAGCTACCATGCTGGCTTATCTATGTTAACTTAACAAGCTAGAGTTATCTGAAAGGAGGGGCTGAGAAAATGCCTCCATAAGATGCAGCTATAGGGCATTTTCTTAATTAGTACTCGATGGTGGAGGGCCCAGCCCATTGTGGGTGCTGCCAACTCTGGGCTGGTGATCCCGGATTCTATTAGAAAGCAGACTGATGTTTTGGATTTCCCCAGGATACATTGTTATGTCTCCTTTTTCATTTCTGATTTTGTTAATTAGGATACTGTCCCTGTGCCCTCTAGTTAGTCTGGCTAAGGGTTTATCTATTTTGTT
>NC_034595.1:56607778-56623960 GCF_900095145.1 Mus pahari
TATCCTTTGAAGGGCTGGATTCGTGCAAAGATATTGTGTGAATTTGGTTTTGTTTTGGAATGCCTTGGTTTCTCCATCATCTATGGTAATTGAGAGTTTAGCTGGGTATAGTAGCCTGGGCTGGCATTTGTGTTCTCTTAGTGTCTATATAACATCTGTCCAGGATTTTCTGGCTTTCATTGTCTCTGGTAAGAGAGTTATAATTTCCTGAGCCAGGAAAGCAAGTCACCAGGGATGGAAATTGAGGAACAAATAACTTAAGTATTCTTCTTCATCAAATGACTCAAAACTAATAATAATAAAAAAGGTTATATAATAGGTTGCAGGGGTTCTCAAAACATAATGGTAAAAAATCATCTGTAGAGTTCTTTTACAGCACAGCTGCCCTGCCCCAAACCCCACAGAGATTCTGACTCAGTGTTTCTGGGATGGGACTTAGGTGTGCCAGTTTTTACCAAATACCCTTGCTGGTTCTGTTCAGGTCATACCCAGGTCATACACTGAAGAAGGTACCTCTGATAAAGAAAATGCTCACCATTGGGTTTTAATAGATGGACCCTGTGTTTAAGAGCTTTTAAACATAGACAGCTTCTGTTAATTCTATGAACCACCAATTATTTAACCATTTAAAGTTCACCAAGGGCTGGAGAGATGGCTGGGAGTTAAGTGTGCTTGCTGCTCTTTCAAAAGACTAGAGTTTGGCTTTCAGCCCCTTGTTGGGCAACTAACGATCACCTGTGCCTTCAAACCAAAGGATCTGTTCCTCTTCTGGCCTTCCCCTAGACCCATATACACATGTGTATGCTCACAGAGAGACATAAATAAAAATGTTAAATAAATCTTTAAAAAATTCTGGCTGCCATACATATTTCCACACTACCAGAACACCAGCCCATGTTTCTAGAGAGTGTAACTGCTGTAATAGTTTCTGTGAATAAACCTCTGCCATAGCTGGTGTGCCGGGATTGGGGGTGGGGGTGTGTGCATCTGGCTCTGAATGTAATCTAGTATCAGTTTCACAGTGAGTGAACACAGAAAAAGATATTCACATTTATTCATAAATACAAGAAATAAAATGCATTGTGATGTGTACCAGCATCACACCCTGGAATTCACCAAACTGTGAACTACACAATTCTCTTATTTAGAAGTAGTCCTGTATCCAAGGAAAGAACAAGCCTCACCAAATTGACTTTCAAAAGGTCAGATCATTTTGTCTTTATTTTCAGGTCACGTGGACTGGATCTGCCAGGAGAGTTCCCCAATCTCCAGGGCGACATAACCACAGTCTATTCTCCACTCGCACCTCATCTCGATGTGGTTGTCACAGCCTGTGTTGCTCAAGGCACTTAGAATCATACCCTGGCTTCAAACTTTCTTATAGAAGTGATTAGTGTCATATCTGCTCTCATTTCCTTGGCCATAGCAAATTTTATGGTCCTATGTTTTATGGGTCAGAGGACGCCATCTGCCAGGTGCTCAGGAGAAAAATCAGAATTGTGAACAGTCTAAAGTCCCAGAAATGGGGAGAGAGTTTCAGGAAGGAAGGAAGAAGAAGAAGGAAGAGGAGGAGGAGGAGGGGGGNGGGGGCAGGAGGAGAGGGAGGGGAGAAGGAAGGGGGAGTCAGTGTGAGAAAGTTTGTCTTTGGGGTCTGTCCCTTTAACATTTTTTTTTCTTTTGGGTGTGTATACATGTGCTCGTGTTTGTGTGTGTGTATGTGTGTAGAGGCCAGAGTTTGATAGCAGGTGTCCCCTCAATTGATGCCTGCCTTACTGGAAACACCGCCTTAAACTTCAAGCACCAAGATGCTGAAGAAGAGATTGTTACAATAAGGGGGTCTGGCAAGCGAGAACAATGACCCAGCCTTGGAAATGGCATGGTGTAGATGTTCAAAGAAAGGTGTGACTACAGAATGATGCCATGCAAACATTTAGTGCCATTAGCCATTGTCCTGGCTGGTTTGGGGTGTCAACTTGACACAGGCTGTATCACAGAGAAAGGAGCCTCCCTAGAGGAAAGGCCTCCATGAGATCCAGCTGTAAGGCATTTTCTCAATTAGTGATCAAGGGTGGGAGGGCCCATTGTGGGTGGTGCCATCCCTGGGCTGGTGGTTCTACATTCTATAAAAAAAGCAAGCTGAGAAAGCCAGGGGAAGCAAGCCAGTAAGAAACATCCCTCCACGGACTCTGCCTCAGCTCCTGCTTCCTGACCTGCTTGAGTCCCAGTCCTGACTTCCTTTAGTGATGAACAGCAATGTGGAAATGTAAGCTGAATAAACCCTTTCCTCCCCCCCCCCCAAAAAAAAGAAGTAGTCCAAGTCAGTTATTTTGCCATTGGGATGAAAAGTTGATTAATACACCCTGATATGCATCTGATAAGCTTGTTCTCTAGAGTTCCATAGGCGCTGACGAAAGACACAAGATATCTGGGTAAAGGATCAAGGACAGAAATGACAGCTGGCAGAACATCAGCAACCTTCCTATTCCTCTTCTCTGATTGCCTTTCTGAGGGACCACTGCAAAGAAGTTCCAGCCCATGCCCATAGAATAAAATGTATTACAGGAGACAACCTGTGCTCAGGTGTCCTGGGTTGATTACAACAGGCAGCAAGGCACCTGCTCATTGCTCTAGAAGTAAATATTGTCTCTACCATTTTAGGATATAAATAGTACTTGCCCTTGCTTTTGCCTAGAAGAAGACAGTCCACTTTCTGAGAATGTTAGATAAGTATATTTGAAAAGATGGTATAAAATAGAGGCAATCAGTGCCTCTGTTTGCAAAAATACAAAAATGTTGAAGACCTTTGGAGAATTATGTTCCCATGCATGTGCTTAGAGTGAAGATTTTAGCTCCAGATTTTGTATGACCAAGACACAGTCAAAGCAAAGTACTTATCCGAGCTGAAAACAAAATGCTACAAGATGGATAGATAGATAGATAGATAGATAGATAGATAGATAGATAGATAGAAAAGGTGAATTACAAACTGAGAAAACAGAATAGGAAAAAGAGTAGAAATTAGTGGAATGGAAAACAGAGCAGATAAACATGTTAATAAAACCAAAGGCTATTTCCTTTAAATGGCCAATGAAGTTAATGCATTTCTGTAATGATCAAGAAAAAAAATGGAGGGAAGACACAAATGACCAATATATGACCTGGGATAAAGGGAAATCATTACAGACCCTACAGACATTGAAGGGACAAGAAGAGAATGTTATAAATACAATAATACCAAACTAAACAACTTAGAAAATTGGACAAATCCCTGAGAGGTTACAAATTACCCAACCAGGTTCAAGAAAAACTAAAAAATAAGATGGCTCTACACTTATTAGCTAATTTGAATTTGTAATTAATAATTAAATCTATAAAAATTCTTAAGCTTGAATGGCTTCCTTAGTTGATTCTTATCAAATATTTAAGGAAGAAATAATGCCAATCATGTTTATCATTTTTCAGGAAACCAGAGAGGCTCAGACATGTCTTTGTTTATATTGTCCTGATGCCTCAAACCAGAAACAAATAGTTTAAGAAAGAAACTTCAATATTCTCAAGAAGAAACTATATTTTGCTAACTAAATTAAAAAAGTCAGACACCATGGATCCATGTTTTATGAGTCCATGGAAATTAAACTTTAAAAGAGTCAAATGAATCTCTGTAATTAATCTCTGCAATGACAGAATTAAATTAGTGGTTGCCTGGGGCCTGATTTGGAGAAAAGTATTAATGTCAAAAGCTTGCAGGAAAATTTAGGGAATGATCTAATTATTAAATATTTTGGTTGAGATGGTATTATATTCAGTGATTTATAAATTTGTCAAAAATTCAGCAAATGGTACTCTTGAAATAAGTACCTTCTAATATAAAATAAATTTGAAAGCAGCATGACTTTTAACAATATTTAAATTTGGGGTTAATATATGTATGAGTAATTAAAAGTTCACATACTACTTATTGGAGTGATGATTGATTTACTTACTTAAGAGTTATAGTTGGTAATCCTTTGTAAAGCTGATGGTACACTTACCACTTGGTTCAGGAATTTACACATATGAATTGTCAGGAAATATAAATAATATTACATCATTGTTTATAAAAATAAGGCTGAATGTTCATCAACAGGATGATACAAATGAATTATGTCATATTCTTATAATTACATGATACTATTTTGTTGAGCATCATTGTTTAGAGTCACATGTTCCAGCAGAATTAAAATTTAAATAATGTTAATAGATAAAATATAATTGGCTAATTAACTTGTGCTATACCATACTGTTGTGGTACAGGCTGTAAGCACACAAAACAATGTCATAAATTATATTAGTATAACCTTGGATAGAATTTGTATGAAAACATTCAAATAATATAAAATACAAGAGCCGGACAGTGGTGGCTCACGCCTTTAATCCCAGCACTCAGGAGGCAGAGGCAGGCGGATTTCTGAGTTCGAGGCCAACCTGATCTACAAAGTGAGTTCCAGGACAGTCAGGGTTACACGGAGAAACCCTGTCTTGAAAATAAATAAATAAATAAATAAATAAATAAATAAATAAATAAAATACAAGAAAAAGATCAAATTCAGGCATAGTAGTGCATGCCTGTAATCCAGTACTCAGGATGCAGAGGCAGGAGGATTGCTGTGTTTGAGACCTCCCTGTTCTGTATAGGCCATCTAGAGACATATAGTAGGACCCTGGCTCAAAGTAAATAAACAAACAAGTTTTTAAAATGTGACTTTCTTAAATTGTCTTTTTTTAAATATATAGCAAAAAGCATAGTGTTAGCTGGGCAGTGTTGGTGCACCCCTTTAATCCCAGCACTTGGGAGGCAGAGGCAGGTGAATTTCTGAGTTGGAGGCCAGCCTGGTCTACAGAGTGAGTTCCAGGACAGCCAAGGCTATACAGAGAAACCCTGTCTCGAGAAAACAAAAGCAAACCACACAGCACATGTTTAGAGAATGGCCAAGTTGCCCTTACGTCACTGGCAAAAAGCAAATCCTGCATAAGTTAAAGCATCACTTTGATTCCTTCTATTCTTTTACCTTTTAACATCATTGGGCTTCAAAAGTATTCAGTCTCTGGTCTGATGATGCTAAGAGTCACTTACCAAGATGAGTGGTAGATCTTTTAGCTTTCAGGGTCTAGATTTGACAAGCCAATGAACCACTGAAATCATATGAACAATACTACACTCCAGCGAGATTTCATGGTGCAAAAGCTAGAGTGACACCTTACCTAACAAATACCACCTGAGTGAGCAGATCACACAGTGACTGCAGTTTGCCAACAAAGAGGACATTGTGCCTAAAGATGCAATGACATATTTTGCCAGTGTTGCTAAGAGGACAATGGGAAGCAAGATGACAGTAAGTGACAAGTTTGGAAAATGTTGGGAATAGACTGACCAGCAGAGTGGAGAGCCTGAGTTTCATCCCCCACACTACTGGCATTTAAACGGAGTAAGTAAAGCGAAGTGGGGCATGAGTGAGCTTGTGTATTAGAAACACAACTCCAGCCATCTTTACTATGGGCAATGGTATTGATGGGTATGGAAGGAAGAAGTAGAGCTGGATGCAGAGTCATCATCTGGGAAGCATCTTATGGGCAGGGTACCTGAGATTCAAGTGGTGAATGGTATTGTCTTTTGAATCATAAAATATGCCAAGTGTATAACTCTACACTCCTCCAGCTACTCATAAGGCTACTCAAAAGCCTTGCTTTCCTGTTCCTGCCTTTAGGAATGTCCTTCCTAAAATGAGTCACTTGCATCCTTTTAGAGTCCTGTAAACAGTTTAGAATAGTTAAAGCTTTTACCTGTGTCTTCTAAAGCTCTTTCCTTTTTGATTGTTTTAGATACAGCAAATGTCATCTCTCCATTGAAGGATCTTTCTCCGGTCACCCAACCAAAACTGCTTACTTGTTGTAGTTGTTTTAAATAGATCACTTTTAACACTTCTTCCCCATCATCATCTACTAATGACCTAAATTTCTTACCCGTCTGCTGCCTTTCATATGAACTCCACTAGAGTGAAAGCCCCTTGAGGAAACTTGTAGTTGCTTTGCTTGCCTCATTGCACTTTCTGCCTACAGGGCCACACTCAAAAAAAAAAAAAATCATTGAAATAGTTGTTGAGTGTTAAATTTAGTAAAACGCTCTCATGTGTAATATGTGCAAGTGCATGTATGTGAGGGTGTGTACACCCAGGTATGCACATGTGGAGGCCAGACGTTGATGTAGTACCATCTGTCACTTAGTGTTTCAGATGGGTCTCTCAGTAAGCCAGGAAGTCACCAATTGGCTAGACTGGCCAGAGAGTTACAGGGGTCTGCCTGTCTCTTACGCTCCTACCCCAGCACTGAGGTCACAAACAGGCAAGAGTCCTGACATCAGGATTTGCATATGTGTACTGGAGAGCCTATCAGGACCCTCACAATTATACAGCAGGCACTTTGCCCCCACCCCCCAAGCCAGCTCCTCAGTGCTATATCATCCCTCTCTGATGAATATTATAGAGCTGCTCAAAATGTCACCCCTAATAAATAGAGGGAAAAAGTTAAAATCTGTTGCTGAACTCCTGGATTATTGATGTTTCTGTGAACAATCTCTAATTGCCTACCTCCATAAGAGCATTGGGAGAACCAGATGAGATAAGACCAGGAACTGAACGTTTCAGAAAATACAGCTTTGGGATTCAGATGTTGCCCTAAGATGAAACAATGACCTGGTCCCTCTCTAGAGCCTGACACAATTCATGCAGCTCCCTGTGAGTCACACCCAGTCTTAATCTAAGAAGCTTGGGAAGGTTCCTCTTTGTTTCTACAATGTAAGACCTGTATTTGATATGTTGGAGAATGAGATTCTCTGAGGCTATAGAAATGTTTTAGAAATCCACAATCTAGTTTGATAAACCAATGAACCACTGAAATAATGTGGATAGCACTGATCTACGGGAAGCTTTCATGCTACTAATGTTAAAAAAATTATGAAACTTTACACAGTAAACAGTAAATGTCACCTGGCTGAGCAAATTATAAGGTGATTACAAAGAAGAAAATAAGGTGATTGCAGTTTGTATCCATATACAATCTCATGTATGTGTATACGTACCCACACATACCTACACATTATTTATATATATATATATATATATATATATATATATATATATATATGTGTGTGTGTGTGTATGTGTATGTGTATGTGTATATGTATATGTATATATACACACACACACATATTCATGGAGAGAAGTATATGGGGGATATGCATCTGTATTTTTTGAAGCTAAAAATTCTAAAGAAGACAAGATGCTTAATTGTATCTTTTGAATACTTCCTCATTGGGTCTTTGGGGTAAGTCCTGGGCTTCCTTCACTTAAAAGACTAAAGAGAAAAACAAACAAACAAACAAGTAAACAAAATAATAACAACAACAACAACAAAACTCCACAACTGGTCAGGACAGCTTTTAGTTCTAGCACTAGGGGACAGGAGCAGGTGGATATCAGGGAATTTGAAGTCATCCTGGTCTATGTAGTGAGCTTAAAGTTAGCCAGTGCTAAATGATGAGACCCAGTTTCAAAAAGGAAGAGGAGGAGGAGGAGGAGGAAGAAGAGGAGGAAGAGGAGGAGGAAAAGGAGATAAATAAATAGAAAAATACAAAAGTATCTATTGCTAAAGATAAGACATTTGTGGGCAATGGGTGACAAAATATAATTTTTATTTAACAAAATAAATTCATCCCTGCATCAACCATTCATTCATGCAATATTAACTGAATAATAAACTAATGGAAAAATAAATATCTCCAGGTCTTACACTAAGCACAGTGAAGAAGACAGTTATACATGATGTTTACCTTAGGGCAGAAGGCTGGAAGACAGATGTAACTGGAAGTGTGATAAGTTTCTACCTTGCTGAAGTGTCCCAGAGAGTGCCCCTCCTGCTCAAAGTAAGTTGGGAATACTCAATAAAAGATCATAGCAAGGGAATATTTTCCTCGTCAACTTCATGGTGAGCAGAGGTTTACTGAAAAGAAATTGGGTTATAACACAAAAGCCTAAATTAGGCTACTAATCCTAAATTGTAAATGTATTTATTTTTGTCTTTTATATACACATATATGTGATTCATGTATTCATGAGCATAAAATAATACAAAAATTGTACATTATATATAAACATTAGAATATATATTAGAATATTCTATAATACGGAATATATTATATATAATATAATTAATTTTATATATTATATCTAATAATACACAGAATATATTCTCCCTATACTATATAGAATATATGTTATAATTCTATGAGAATATATATTATAAAATATAATATATAGACTAACATATAGAAAATTCTAATATATACATATACATATGTATACACACACACACACACATATATATATATATATATATATATATATATATATATATATATATACACATACATACACACATATGTATTTGAGGCTAAGGGAGTAAATTAAACATAAAGTCATATATGATAGAGATAGAGACTAGTGTTACCCTTAAGGATCTTGAAGAGAGGAGCATAAGGAACCATATCACGCCAAATTTCCCAATCTCTTCCCTGCTAAAACCACATGAAGCTCGGGAATGACCACAGACAACTACAATTTAATCAAGAACTAGCTTAACACTGCTGCTCCAGTGTCATGGAAGGAGATTAACATGACCTATGAAACTTCTATCTAGAAAATGCACTTGAGTACTTCAATCGGAATAGATGACTTTGGAAAGTTATCATTGGAATGGGAGGGATAAAATGTCTCTGTGTGATGTTGCTTCAGATCTATGTACATTGTTTGTAACAGTATAGTCCACAGTGATACAAATCTCATGGGCATCCCACCGAATACATTATTGATAGAGTATGTTCATTAATTTATGGTGATGGAGCAGAATTAACAAAGAATCTGGAGGTCCTGGGTCACACAAAAAGGCTTCAGAGCTAAAACATCAAACCTGTAGAGATTCAGAGGTTTGGACTATTGTCAAGATTTCAGGGACTCAGTGGTCAGAGGCTGGAACAAACCTTCTAAACCAAAGACAAATCTCTGGGGCTCACATCTAAGAATAAAGTAGAAGACAAAATATCTTACGAAATTCTTTGATCACTAGTGAGACAGCTAGGAATGTCTTCCAATCTGACCATGGATACTGAGTGACCAGAAGGTGTGGACTTTGCCTTAGGGGACTTGAACGCCGTGAAGACAGATATATACAGAGCGGTGAGTGATATTACTGAGGGGGCAGTAGAAAACCTACCTGTCCTCAAAGAGAAGCACTACACAAACCACAGCGACAAAAGAGGCCATGAATGCCTGTCAGCCACTGCATAGATGCATCCTAGAAAAGGTTTGTCCTCCCTCGGGAAAGGGAGTTCTCTGCAGCTGATCCCAGTCTCGTCTTTGACAGCTGAGACGGTGCATCTTTTCCCAATGAGAAATCTGAGCAACTCCCTGTTGTGTGGAGTTGAGGTTTAAAGCCAGAGGAGTCTCAATTGTATAGGCTTAATACTGAAAGCCACCGCCTATATTTTCTAAAAGTTGGAGCAAAAAAAAAAAAAAAAAAAAGTCCCAATTTTATTGCCTTAAGGTAGCATTTTTATTAGGGGCTATTGTTACCTGTAAATAAGGTGACAGCATGCCAAGAATTTAGCACAGCACTCAAGGCTTTATGGAACCATTTGTAAACCAACATTTAGCAGTTAAAGCAATGCATCGGCCATGACTCATATTGGCCACATTATTTCTCCTTCTACTTTTTCTTCTCATTTCTTTCTGAACAATGTTTCCAAGTCCCTGTGTGGCTTTATTTTGATGGATGGTTGGCCCTGAGGATAGAGGTGAGACTGGCGGAGGATTGGGAAGGGAAAATTCTTTGCTGTGTTTGCTCCCTGTGCCAGTAGCCCTGGCAACAAGCTCCAGGTTGGCTCTGCGGACATCTCAGCCCCACCTAGATTTATGCTGCCCAGGTTCCAGACCTGTATCACAATGGATTCTCCAGGTGTCTCCTGATCCCAACGCTCTTCTGGGACACCTTAATCTTCTGATCAAAGAAAGACTCCCACTTGCAGGAGACAGAGAGCATGATTTGACCAAGTCTAATTTTTCCATGGATATGGGTGTGTTTTTATTTCCCCCTTCATAAAGGAAAAAAAGAAAAAGAAAAAAGAGAGAAAGAAAACAGGAGGAAGGCGCATGTGCTATTTCTTTGCTGCCATCTGAAACAGCCAAATGGAGCGCCAATTTATTCAGCTTAATTCGTTCCAGATTTCCCAAGGAATAAACAGTATTCTCAAGAGTTCTCAGATGTGTGGCCAATAGAGATCCAGTTGCCAGAGAGAACTAATATCAAACATGCAGGTAGCCCTCAGTTAGAGCACAGGGCATTAGAGATGGAGACCAGACCCAGTATACTTTCTGGGGAGCTCCAGAGACTTGCGACCTGTGAGATGTGACAATGGCTTTGCATGCTCTAAGCACAACCAAATAGGTCCTGGAAGCAATATTATGTTTCATCACTCCAAATTAAAATCAACTCTGCAGAAAGAGAGAAAGAACTCCTTTCTCAGAATAAGAAAAGCAAAGGGAAATTTACCGGAACCTTGCTGAGGCCTATGCAACCTTCAAGAACCTGAAAGACCCTAGCACTTCTGAAAAGCCATTCAAAATGATTCTAGTTTATACTGACAATGGACATCATGCCCCATTTCTCACATGAGATAATAGAGAGTCCCCCATTCGCTGGACACACAACTCATTGATGTCCTGTAATTATTGACATTCACAGCAGACAGATCATGTCTTGGATGAAAATGACTGGGGTTCCAGTTCTGATTCACCTTTCTTTGCCACGTAAATTTGAACAAATTAGGCCTCAGATACTGTTTGTTCATTGAGAAATCCAACTACAAAACCACATGGCACGCAGGCCCATGCAAGAGGCATTTCTATGAGAGCTGAAATCTTATATACTTCATGTTACTGAGGACAAGAATTTCTCTTTCTATGGTGATATTTCCTAATGCACAGCTGATGCTCTGTAAATATAAATGCTCAAAATGCTCCAGCTGGTCATGGCAAACCTCCTGAAGAAACAGAAAAACGGAAAGTCACTACTGCATCTTCGACTTACATTTTAAATACCAGCATGAAAATCTGACATTAATTTTTCTCACTCATGCTATAGAAGGTGAATGTTAGATAAATCTAACATCTACTGGGTTCATTTTGTTTGAGGGAACTAATGACAAGGAGGTTGTGAGTGACTTGTTCAAAGTCAGATCCTGGTCTGGACCTAAGCAGATCATTTGATTGCAAAGTGAACAGTGTTCCAATTACACTGTCCTGTGTTCCCTATCTAACGTCTGGAGCAGAGAGAACATCTGGAAACGATCACGTATTTAGCCATAATGACAGCATTAACAAGTTGGAAATATCCCTCTTGAACTGGATACTTGCAGCCCCAGGGAGCTCACAGGGGTATCCTGGGGCTACTTGAAGCCAAAGAATAAGCCCCCTGGATCCTCCTGAGCAGGCAATTTGCTTGAAGACTTGAGTGAGCATGTAAGTGCTTTAAATAAAAGATCAGTTCCCGTTAAAGCTAGCATGAATATATTACAAGCAAGAATGCAACCCTCCTGATCTTTATTGTAAAGTATATAAAAGACCCAAAATAATTTCTGGCTTCATTGTTTAAACTTTAGCAAATGGCTACATCGGGGGGTAGGGAGTGTATGTCCTCAGTCCCACTTCAGAGGTATTTGTAAGACCTTAGGAAATGCTATATATTTTAAGGACTGTTTTAAAAAATCAAAGTTACACATGCACATAATTAGCAAAAAACAAAATAGCATGGAGGGATTATAACGGAGCCAACACATCCCTATCCTTTCCTACCTGTGCCCCAGTCTCTTTACTCAAAATAGAGGTTCATTGGGTGCCCCTGTGTTTTACAGCCAATAAATACTATTTGTGTCATTACATCTTGGTGAATCAACTTTTAATATTAGCCATTAATTTCAACCTACAATAATAAAGATTTACCTTTCTTTGACATTGCTAAAACTATCACTTACCCCATATGGACCTGTTTTTTCCATCCTCCTAATGGTGGTTCGAGATGGATTTTTGAGACTATTTTTTACACATGGTTAAACATACTCTCCTTAAAGATTATGAAATATTCATCTATATAATCTTTTGGTTGTTGCATTGTTTGTTTTTTTTATTTAGATCCTCAGTATACCTGAAACTGTGTTTTTAGTTATAAATATAAGAAATAAAGTTATATTTTATAGGATAAAAGAATATGTACTTACAAAAATATTTGTACTCAACATATAGTCAACAAAGGGTTCATTTCATAACATATAAACAATATCTCCAAATTGGGGTTTTTAAACCTTGAATGTCCACATGGACATGCATGCATGTTAAAATGTAGATTCTAGAAGAGGTTGTTATAATAACTCATATATTTATGAAAAGGGTTTTTAATTTTCATAAATGCAAACCAAAACAATAGTTTTGCTCAATTATGAGAGCATAGTTTGTTATGGAAAACGCTGTGGTTTGAGTCAGAGTCACCTCATAGTGTCATGTTCTGAATGCTTGGTCCCCAACTTCTGGCACAATTTTGGGCTGTTCTGAAAATTTGGGGAGATGAGACCTGGTTGAAGAAAATTTGTCACTAGGGGAAGATCCCTAGGGTTTTATGATCCTTCATTCCTTCCCACCATGCATTCTGATCTTCTACACTATGCATGTCATTTGCACACACTCCCACGACCACTGTCTGAGCTCAGCCACCCTGCTTTCCTGTCAGGATGACCAAAGTCCTCTGCAAGTTTGAGCCAGAACATTCTCGTGGGTTCTATCTGTTTAGTATTTCAGTCATAGCAATTCACAATACAGGAAACAGGAAAGTGGTATCAGAGAGGGTGGAGACGAGCAGTCGTTGCCATGACTAAATCTAGTCATGTGGCTCTCAAGCCTTTGGAACTGGTTTGTATCAGGAATTTGGAGAAGTGTAGAGATACAGACTGAAGAAACCCTAGGATGCTGTAATCAGAGCTTGATGGGCCATTCTTGTAGGACTCGAGGTGACCAGAGTGTCTCTAGGCAAACATACAGTTTGAGATGAGAAGCAAGACTCTGTTGGGGACTGGGTTACTTTCCATTCCTGTTGCATTTGGACAACAAATTTAATCTACACTTGCTCACACCCTGGAAAAGTGAATGAGGCTGCACTAAAATGCGGTGCAGTCAGCGGCAGAGGAGACATTAAGAGCTACATGTTCAGGCTGTGGGATGGCGCTTGCCCACTGCTTCCAGCTAGGTTTATAGTAAGAATCAGCAGCAAAAGAAGCAAGTGTAAAAATTTTAAAGACACATAATTTGTCCCGAAAAAGAGTTTGCTTAAGCTGTTTACAAAGAGGTCATAGTTATCAGACGGATTGGAGTCATTAAAGAAAAACCATCTGTTTGGCAGGTGGACAGGGGAAGGTACCTGGAGGACATTTCAGAAACTGACTGGCTCTTGCTTAAGGAAGGCTCCGGGGTACAGACTGAAACCCATTTGCAAAGCTTTTCTTTGGAAAGAACTGCTGGGATGCAGTTTGTTCTACTTTCAAAAGGTCACCTATTTTTCCAAGTTCAGCTATCAAGGCATTTAAGGGTCATTATAGCTTTAGCCCAAGAGTTCCTAGCTACATCTCCAGCTGGCAGCAGCAAGCAATGTTATCAAAGCAATGATGATTTTGCAGGAATGCTAAATACAAGAGTTATGAGAACATAGACACTTCCACCAAGATGCTGAAGAAAGCCTAAGAAGATGGGTGGTATGGACCAGAATCCTGCAGAAAGCCAGATAGGATAATACATGAAGCTCTTAGGGTAAAGCCTAAACCACAGGAGAGGCTCAAAGATGTTGAGCCACTAGGAACATGTAACATCTGCCATAAAAAGCTCCAGATACTGAGGGAAACATACCCAAGGGGAGGCTATGTGGCCTTCATATGTACAAAGCCTAAGGGAAGAATCGGCCGAGTCCATTGGAGCACACATCATGCCATGATGTGCCCCAGATGCTGAACATTGAATTTGCAGAATTTGATATCTGTACTGCTGAACATCACTTCTACTTTGGTCCCATCCATCCTTTCTATCCTCCGCCTTCCCTTTTGTAATGGGGATGCTTTGCTCTATGCATTCCATGTATGTTGCAAGCATATAACTTTCATTTTGATTTTAGAGAGGCTCACAACTAAATGATTGTCTGAAGTCTCAATACAATTTTTAGACTCAGGCTTCTGAAAAAATCTTGAAACCGCTGAGACTATAGAGTCTCAGAGGTGGATTTAACATATTTGTATTATGTAGTGGCTATGAGCCCTTGCAGCCAGAGGTGGAATGTCCCCCACAGGCTTGGGTTTTGAACTCTTGGCCTCCATCTGGGGACACCACTTTACGAGATTTTGGAAATTGGGAGCCATGGTGGAGCTGAAAGAAGTAGGTTACAAGGCGGGGCCCTCGGGGTCATATGATCTCTCGCTCCCTCCTCTTGTCCTTTCTCTCAGCCCACTATGATGTGACCAGCCTCTGCCCCACATTGCCACCATGTGGTCTAAGCTATCCCACAATGCCTTCTCCATCATGATGGACTAAAAGCCTCAAAAACTATGGTCCAAAATAAAGCTGCCCTCCCTTAACTTGTTTCTGTGAGGTATTTTTGCCAAAGTGATGCAACTTATCTAATGCAGAAAATTATTGAACATAACTGCTAAAGCTTAATACACACATACTTTATAATTCTACAGGTCTACTCTTACACACCAACAAAAATGTGTATATAAACAGAAAAGATATTTAGGATAGTTTAATGGCAATATTATTCATAATAAACCCAGAATGAAAACCATCTGGAAGTCTAAAAAAACAGACTAAGTGATGATCCATAAATATAATGCAGGCAAACTGATACACACACACACACACACACACACACACACATGTACAAACACAAATGTCCTCACACATGCATATACACATATATGAAGACACACATAATCACACAGAGAGACAGACATGCATACATGACATAAATCCTTTGAAGGCCAGAAAACAAGCTGACAGCTGGGAAGAAAGCAGTTCATAGGTATCGCTAATAAGTAAAGAGGATCTCACCATATTGAGTGTATTGTTTTGTTAAGGTTGCTCATAGCATAGTGCCCCACAACATGTGGCCCAAATGACATAATGTGATGGTCTCTCAATTCTCAACCTATAGAATTTCCATAAGAGCTAAAGAGCTTGACAGTGCTGAGAGTTGAGTTCTTTGTAGACCACCCTCCTTGTCTTGTAGATGGCTATCTCCTTCCTGTGCCTTCACATCCTCTTCCTTCTCTGTGTGTCTGTTACCTAAAAGGATGTCAATGATATTGGACAAAGGCTCATCCTAATCATCGCGTTTTAAATTAATGACCCCTTTAAAGACCTTCTGCCCACACATAGTCACTTCTTTAGTCGATCAGATATAGAAACTTTGGTGGGACAAAACTCAGCTCCTGAGATGTGATTTGAATGAGAATGATCCCATACATTTGAATACTTGGTCTCCAGTTGGAGGAATGGTTTGGGAAGGATTGGGGAGCATAGCCTTGCTGGAAGATGCATGGCACAGGGGTAGACATTGAGCTTTCAAAAATCCATGCCATTCCAAGTATCTCTCTCTGCCTTGTGGTCGTGTCTCAAAAAATGTAAGCTCTCAACTACTGCTCCAGCACCATGCCTGCCTGCCTGTTGCCGTGCTCCATGGCATAATTGTCATGGATTCTTTCCCTTTGCAACCCTGAGCATCAAATAAACACCTTCTTTTTTTTTATTTTAATTTTTGCAAATTTTTAAAATATTTTTTATTATTATTATTTTCTTTATTTACATTTCAAATGCTATCCCGAAAGTTCCCTAAACCAGCCCCCCACCCCTGCTCCCCTACCCAGCCACTCCCACTTCTTGGCCTTGGCCTTCCCCTGTGCTGGCTCATATAAAGATTGCAAGACCAAGGGGCCTCTCTTCCCATTGATGGCTGATTAGGCCATCTTCTGCTACATATGCACCTAGAGACACGAGCTCAGGGGGT